>NC_133653.1:257118591-257326409 GCF_009905375.1 Apium graveolens
GAGTATAAACTGTTTCATATATTGCCTGAGAGAATGAGCTATTACATGAATGATGAGTTCGTAGAGACTTCTCATCAAGGAGCTTTAAGGTTGATACAGCAGGAATTACAAGGTCACTTGTTAGGTACTGATGAAAAAATTGAGAGATTGCAAAGACAAATTGAGTTGCTTGTGGTTGGAGTAAATCAGAAGTCTACACAGGCTGAAGTTGAGAATTTCTATGAGGAAGAACTGGAGGATTACAAGGAGAATGTAACTCCACAATTTTCTCAAACAGGCATGTTCAGAGATCCATCACATGCTGCTTTTGAGAGACAAAAGACTACTCACAGGAGTATAAGGTGGATGATGATGTTAAAAATAGTGGATGCAATGGAGGGACTCTGAAAGATAATCAGAGTCTGAGGCATCTGAAGTTGTCTTTTCCAGTTTATAAAGAAGGGACCGATTCTTTGGAATGGCTTAGGGATTGTGAAGAATACTTCACAATTTATGAGGTTAATGATAGGAAGAGAGCTGCTATAGCAGCCATGCACCTGAGTGGAGTTCCTAGATCTTGGTACAAGTCCTTCATGATTGGGAATGACAGTGTTACTTGGCAACAATTCTCTGAGGCCTTCATATCTAGGTTTGGTGAGGTGGAGACTGATTTAGTATTTGATAAAATCAAGAAATTACAACAAGTAACTTCAGTGGAGGAGTACTTTGATGACTTTGAAAAGTGCAGGGGTCAATTACTGAAGAAGATTCCTAGTTTAACTAAAGAGTATTTTTTAGAGAACTTTGTTGGAGGGTTACAACAGAGATTAAAAGCGTGATAAGGTTGCTGGAACCAAGCTCTTTGGAACAGGCTCTTAAACTGGCTAGGTATTATGAGCATACCTTGAATGCTCAACCAAAGAAGTTTACTGGATTTGGCAATAGTTACAAGGCTAATTCAGTGGCAGCAAGTACAAGTAAGAGTGGGGCAACTACAGGAGCAACTGTTACTAGTAAAGCACCTTTGCTGGTATCAAGTAAAGCACCAGAGAGTATTTCTTCTAAGCCTAGGCCATTGACTTATGCTCAGAGAGAGAAAAGAAGGCAGAAAGGCTTATGCTTCTATTGTGATGAGAAGTTCTCAAAAGGACATGAGTGCAAAAGGCCACAGAACTTCTTAATGGTACTGGAGGAAGAAGAAGAGTATGCAGGTACTCCTATATATGATGAAGATCCAATTGAAGATTTAAATGAGATGGAAACTCAGGAAGTCATACTGTCTGCTCTAGGAGTGAAAAGACCAGCACAATCTACTCCCATCCAGTTTAAAGGAAACTACAAGGGTAAAGAAGTGAAGATGCTGGTTGACAATGGCAGCAGTCTCAATTTGATTAGCAGAAAGACTTGTTTGGACCTGGAATTAGTATTGGAAATGCAGTCAGGAATTCAGATTAAGCTACCTAATGGAGAGGTACTCAACAGTAGTGAGAAATGCTCAGCATTCAAATGGAAATGACAAAATGTGGAATTCAACACTGCAGTTTGGGTGGCAGATATACAAGACTGGGAGATTATACTGGGAGTGGAGTGGCTAACAGAACTTGGAGAATTGCAATGCAACTTTGAAGCCCGGGCTTTAAAATTTAAGTGGCAAGGGAATGATGTAGAACTTACTTCTGACTCTAAGGTGATCATAGAAGGTAATTGCCATCAGCTTTCTGCTGTGGTACCGCAGTGGATGGAGCAGATTGCTGAGAGTTATGTAGGGGATAAGGAGATTGAAGACCTCATTATTGATGTTGTTGTCAACAAGTTGGGTCCACAGCAATATTATTTACAGCAAGGGTTGGAGTATCAAGGGAAGTGGGTGATTGGAGGTGCAGGTGATTTGAGGAAACAAATCTTTGAGGAATTACACTGTAAAGGGGTAGGAGGACATTCTGGAAACAGGGCCACCTATAAAAGAATATCAGAGTATTTTTATTGGTCTTCAATAAGACAAGATGTGGGACGGTGGGTGAGAGAGTGTGAGGTGTGCCAGCAGGTGAAAGGGGAGACTGTTAAAACCCTTGGCCTTTTAGTACCTCTACCTATTCCTCAGGAGCCATGGAAAGATATATATATATATGGACTTTATTACAGGTCTTCCAAAATCAAAAGGTTTTGAGGTAATCTAGGTTATGGTTGACAGGTAGGTATGCTAATTTCATATCCCTCAACCACCCTATTACAGCTAAAGGACTAGCTCAGACATTCTTTGAGCAAGTTTACAGATTACATGGATTACCAGCATCCATAGTCTGTGACGGAGACAGCTTATTCTTGAGTCAGTTTTGGCAAATTCTGTTCAAGATTTCTGTCACCAGACTGTGTCTCGGCACAACTTACCACCCACAGCTTACCACCCACAGTTTGATGGTTGCACAGAGAGAATCAATCAGTGGCTAGAACAATACTTGAGGAGTATGACTAGTCAGGCACCAAGGAACTGGGCTACATGGTTGGTTGCTGCTGAATGGTGATATAATACCACCTTTCATACAATTTTAAATACATCTCCATATCAAGTGGTGTATGGAGTCAAGCCAAGTCATATATCACTACTGGACAGGGTTCATACTAATTTGTCTTCCTTGGAGGAAATGTTGAATGCCAGACAGCAGCAGTGGTCATTACTAAAGGAGTTATTGGAGAAGGCTCAGCTCATAATGAAAAGTTTTGCTGATAACAAAAGGTCTGTGAGAGTTTTTGAGGTGGGAGATTTGGTTTATTTGAAATTACAGCCTTACAGACAGGTAACAACTGCAATTAGAAAGAATTTAAAGCTATCAGCAAGGTATTTTGGACCCTATAAAATTCTGGAAAAGAAAGGTGAAGCTGCTTATAAACTGGATTTGCCAGAAACTTCAAGAGTTCACCCTATTTTCCATGTGTCTCAGTTAAAAAAAGATATGGGACTGGTTAAAGCTATGAGACAGCTGCCTCAGGTTTAGAGCAAGGAGTATTTGACCTCAATCCCCTAAGGAGTCTGGACACTAGGAATATTGTGAAGGATCACAGAGTGGTGCATCAGGTTTTGATACAATGGAAGGGTTGTAGCAGTGATGAAGCTACCTGGGAAGATTAAGATCTTCTGAAACTTAATTTTCCAGATTTCCTACTTCCAGCATTAGGACAAGCTGGATTTGAAGAAGGGGGGATTGTCAGGAAGAGTCAGTCATGCTTATAAGTCAGGCTTATTACTAGTATTAATAATAGATTGTATTTCTAATAGCAGGCTGCAATATTAAGCTAGTAAGGGTAAACTGGTATTTTACCAATTACTTAGAAGTTAAGTATTCAGTAGAGTCTATAAATAGACTCACCAGTTGTAATGGTGAGGGTATGCAAATATATGAAAAGGAATTCTATTCCACCAAAATCTGTCTCTCTCTCTAAACTCTTTCTCTCTCTATAACAGAATTATGTCTTCTTCTTCAAGTTACTTGATTTTCTGCTTATTCTATCTGTTCTTCACCTAAATTCTCTGTTTCTCTATAGATTCTAGTCTATAATCTCTGCTTGTTTACATTCTAGCTCTTATAAATCAGAAAATCACAAAACTATTCCAAAAACACTAAGTCAGAAACCCTAGTTCCTGACAAAGACGGGAAGGGATTTTCTACTACGGCCAGCAAATCAAACTATTTGGTAATTCAATCACCCATGTCTCCTCGTTCGAGTTTTGGTTATTCTGTACCGTCCTCTAAGTCTTATGCAGGATATTCGGGGTCTGCCATGTCTACTGGTAGTAGTCCGGTTCATAGCACCAGACCAGTGGGAGATGTGCGTCGTTTGAGTGAACGAGAACTTCAGGAAAAGAGGTCAAAAAGGTTGTGCTTCAAATGTGATGGCAAGTGGAGCATTGGCCACAGTATCAGAGAAAAGAGTAGTATCAGAGAAAAGAGTTGAGTGTGCTTCTCACTCACGAAGAGAGTTCGGGGGAAGATGACAACACTGTCAAGGGAGAAGGGGAACATGATGAATTAATTCATCCGGAGATTTCATTAAATTCTGTAGTAGGCATCACGAGTCCGAAAACTTTCAAATTACGTGGTGAAATTAATGGGATATTTGTGGTGGTTATGGTGGACACTGGGGCCACCCATAATTTTATATCAACACGGGTGATACACGACTTGGGTGTAAATTTCAGTCCGGCTAAACAATTTGGGGTCTCTCTTGGCACGGGTGAAATAGTGGAAGCGCAAGGGGAGTGTAAATTTGTAGTACGTCGTACTACAGCCACAGGGACTCACCATCATTAAAGACTATCTCCCTGTTGAGCTGGGTGATTCAAATATAATATTGGGTTTACGGTGGTTAGAAAAGCTGGGCACCATGTCTGCAAACTGGAAAGAACATAAAATCAAATTCAAGTTGGGAGAGGAGATAGTGACTCTAACAGGAGATCCATCCCTGGGCAGAACAAGAATTTCTCTCAAAGCAATGCTAAAAACTTTAAGAAAAGAGAGGGCTGGATATTTGGTGGAGTTTAATCATTTGGGGGCCACGATGGATGCAAGTCAGCAACACCGCATTGAGGGGCAAGCCCCGCCTTTCTTATCGTCTCTCATCGAAGAATATCAAGATTTATTTCAAATGCCACATGGCCTACCTCCTACACACATTCAAGATCATGGAATCGTGTTACACGAGGGTACTGATCCCATTAATGTACGGCCCTATCGGAATTCACATGTGCAGAAAAACAAGAGGTTCAAGGACAGAAAAGGCAATGAAGAATAAAAGGAGGGTAAAAGAGTCATTGCAAGGGGAGGGGTATTCAAGTGAGGAGAAACGTGAATTAGGTATGCTTTTATGTTATTTTGGGTTTAGTTGGGTGAGAGAGGCAGCCTCTCGAATTGCTGTTCGTCTGTGTATTCGCAAGTTAATCGGAGTTTAAGACTTGTTCTATTTATATCAAATTAATTGAGTGTTCTTTATTCAGTCAAATATAAACAAACTTGTGAGTCTCTAGCACATTGTCACACAGATTCAATTGGATTCAGTAACTAAAGATACTACATTCCACGTCTCCACTTAATGATAGAATTATATTATGCTATTCTTATTTATATTTCATTTAATATTCAAAATTACCACATTTATTAATTTAAGGGTACATTTAATCGCCTTAATACATGTCTACATAAATATGTGTGTGTGAGAGGGAGGGAGGGAGGGAGGGAGCGTTGCATATTAATGAAACTTTCCACCTCTCAGAACTTGCACAAACACCTAATACACTTGTATACAAAATTATAGTGCTGAAATATTCAGAATTATGCTTGCATAAGGGCACATTACTCCCAGACAGCGTCTGAAGAAAATTTATAATATTGAATGCATCTTTTTCAATAGCAGCTACAGCCTATTTATTGATAGGTATTTAATATACAAATCGTATCCCATTGTTGGAATCTAATAGTAGTTCAGAATATTGAGCCCCATTAGTTGCTGTATTACAATTCAACTACAATTCAACCAGGACACAGTTTGAAGAAAGTAAAAACTGTTGGCGCTTGCAAAGAACATAGGGGTATCTTTCTTTATAATTTATTTTTTACAGAGGATGGGAGCATGAGGATTCTAACCCACGAATAGGTCCGTTGATACTCATATACCTTTACCACCTGGATATCCGCCTATCCTAAATCCTTCAAATAAATTAATGAAAAAGGCATCTTTTAAATATTTTGCTGCACAACCATAAATTTTTTATAGTTGGGCGGACTCCTATTCTCACTGTGCTATATTTTCTGATTATTTTTCTGTTTTACAATTAAGAAAACACTCTCCCTGTAAAATATCCAACTGTGCACTGAAGACTTTCTCGATCCCTAGTAGTACACAACACACATAGAGATAAGATAATAGAAAGTGAACAGATTGAAACCTGTATGTAAGAGAGTATGTCGGCCGTTGTCACTCTTGATCCTCCCTCTTGTTGTCTCAATATCCACTGATAAAGTTTTTCCTGCAAATATAATATGATAAGAAGTCAAGGTTCTGTTCAGAAAAAAAGTCTAAGTTTTATACAATATATATATATATATATAAAATTTAGCAAGATACAAATAATACATTCAATTATGTGTCCAAACTCCAAACATGCTGACAGTGAATTACTTAAGAAATAATGACCTTCTCAGCAAGGTGAAGAGTTGAGTCTAATTGAAAATATAGGCAAACAGTATCAGCAACTTATAAGAAAAACTAGAAGCCCGGGGTTTTAAAAGGAAAAAATTACTGAAAGAACACATCTAGCACTCACAAACACAAATAGTATGTATACAATGCCTTAGAAATCATATTGCACAGAAATACTCAAGCTTCACGTTGCACTCCACGCTAGATATTAAATGCTTTTCTGGCCAATCTCAATTAGGTACGTCTTGCTATGACAGTGTAAGATACATTAATGATTCAATTGAAGGAATAACTTGAAGAAAGGTAAAATTTTAGGCTGGTAAGCAGACTATACAGTATCAACTCTAAATTAAAATAATCCTCACAAAAAATTTAGTCACACAGTATACATTATGGGGTTCTGAAACCCAACATAAAACTCCTTTCATAACTACAGCCCGTTATCCGTACAAAAAAAGTCACTTCTTCCTAAACTTGTTCTAAGAAATGAGCTCTTAAAATATTTAATCAGAGCATAATTGGATTATATCTTTAACACCCCCCCCCCCCGACCATTTTTCGGTTCAGAGGTATAATACTAGGAGACCATATTTGGAGTGATAATCAACATGAGTCCAAATTAGATTTTAGAATACAGGGGGTAGGAGAATAGGAGCATGTGGCCTCTCTTAACCACAACTATTATATCATGTTAAGCAACCAATTCTAGTGCCAGGGGGATTTAATCATCAAATATTATATATTTGACACCCAATAACCAAAAACAAATTCCCCGCAACTCTGACATGATGTTAAGCAAACAACTCAAGTGCTAGGAGGACTTAACACCCAACAAACGAAACAACTAGTCATTTACGAATCCAAACTAAGCATTCACCTGAACCGTGTTTTTCATTAAAAATATAAATTCTTCTCCTTTATAAATTAAGATACAGTTTTTTACTTAATGTTAAAAGATAATTTGAATCACATTCATGTTTATAAATCTGAGTCCTCTCCTTTATAAATTAGAATATGTTCTTTATTTTATAAATGTGAACCAATCTTCTCCAGAAATTAAAATAACTATTCCACCTACAATATGATAAAAGTTCAAGACCAAAACATTAAATTATAGACAATAACATACATAAAACACTGACCAAAACGTTGAATGCTAGACATTTACATTAAGACTTGGAAGTTAATGAGAAGTGGAGAAAAATTATTAAGCAACTTGTAAGATACTCAAATCTGGTATGACCCTGTACATATTTTCAAGAAATTTTTAAAAAACATCTAGTCATCTACAAATCCAAACTAAGCATTCACCTGAACCACGCTGCTTAAACAAATTAACCTAACAAAACCCTAATCATATATCAGCACAATAAGTCTAAAAACCATCAATTCCAATTAACATCAAAACCAAACCCCCAGACACCAACATACATCAATTTGCACACAGTACACCCAACTAAGATATGACGCACAACAATCACAACATAAACCTTCAAAACACAAAGACAAACCCAACCAAACAACTCCAACTCTAATTTCATGTCAAGTAACCAACTCACTTGCTACGAGAACTCAATTATATCATATCACCCAACAAACAAAACCATCTACATATCCCAACTATCAAGTTCTAAAACCACCAGAAGCACACAATTACCCGAACTAAACCCCTAATCACATAATCACCAAATAGCACCAATACCCATCAACCCCAAACAAAAATCAAAATCCCCCCCCCAAAAAAAACCATCACAGTTAAAATATAAACACCATAAACCCAAATATGAAAGAATCTACAAATCCCAATTATCAAATACTAAGACTACCTAAAAATCACTTCATAACCAAATAACTCCAATACGGAAATACCCCATCAACCCGAAACACTAATCAAAACGAAACCCGCCATGAATAAAATTAAAAACCATAAACCCAACTACCAAGTACTAAGACTACCCCAACAACTCAATTACCTTAATCATATCATCACCAAATAACTCCAATACCCATCAACCTGAAACAATAATCGAAACAAAACCCCCAAGAAAAACCACCATAAACAAAATTAAACACCATAAACCCAAGTACCAAGTACTAAAACTAACCGAACCATGCAATTACCCTAATCACATTATCATCAAATAACTCCAATACCCATTAACCCAAAACAAAAATCGAAACCAAATAAGTTTTGGACATTATGTCAAGTAACCAACTCAACTACTAGGAAGACTCAATTACATCGCATTATACACTTAACACCCAAAAAAACAAAAACATCTATGAATCCCAGATATCAAGCACACAACAACCCAACTCCGGACCACGCTACTTAACCATAAATCCTAATCACATCATCACCAAATAACTCCAATACCCATCAACCCGAAACAAAAATCAAAACCAACCCCCGCCCAAATAAAAAAACCAGCACAATTAAAATTTCACACCATAAACCCAACTACCAAGTACTAAGACCACCCGATGCAATACCCTAACCAAAATAACATCATCATCAAATAACTCCAATACCCATCAACCCCAAACAAAAACCGAAACCAAACCCCCAAAAATAAAATTAAACACCATAAACCCAACTACCAAGTACTAAAACTACCCGAACCCCGCAAAAACTCCAATAAAATCGAAACCAAACCACCATAAACAAAATCCCACAAGATAAACCCAACTAAAACAGCAAAAACAACAAAACCCACAAAACATATAACACAAAAAACATCTAAATCAGTTCTTAAACAACACCAACATAACAATAAATACAATAAAGAGAGATGGCATATAGGTATACCAAGGCATGACGTTCACCGGATTGAAAAGAAAGCTTCTGATGATTAATAGCCTGAGAATAAAGCTGAGAAATGGCATTAGCGCCGTTACAAAAAGTGGAGTACATGCTTCGATCTACCTCGTCTAGGCTTGTTGCAACTGACTTTCTTTTCTTACCCATTTTAATTCTTCAGATTCTTATTATTATTATTATATAATTTAATTATTTTGATCAAACCCTAAGAGAGAGAGATACAGGGGGATGAGATTGAGAAGATGACTTTGGAGGATGATGACAGAACACAACAGATTACAACATCTACATACATAGGGATGAGTAATGTTATGGTAATGAAACGGCCAGCCCAAGGGAACGCACCCCCTCCCTTTTTCTTCTCTTTTAAATTCAACCGAACCGAACCGAACCACGTTCTTAATTTTTTTTTTTTATTTTGATACCGAATTTGATTTTAACGATTTGATTTAATTATGTTGAAAATATGATATTTAACGAATTTGTTATTTTAGCTCGGTTTTTAAACAAATTAATACTACTATAAAATGTACCAATAAATCTTGATTATTTTAGGTCTCTCAGATAATGAGCTCATTAACTACTTGTTATCAAATTTGGTTTAATCAATTGGATTTAAAAGTTAAAACCATTGTGAGTATTTGATCTTGTAATACTAATTTCATATTAAAATGAATTTGGTATTTAAATTTGTTCTGAAAATATTAAAAAAATATTGTGCATCACACATGTTTTAAACTAGTAATTTTAAAGACATAACATGATATTGTTCAAATTTTAAAAATTCATTTATATTATCGATAAATATCCCAATCAATTATATTTATCAAATATTCTAGAGATATACACCTGATCTTTCAGCGAAAATATATGATTTACTGCCATATTTTGCATCCACGTGTCATCTGTATCCCATCTCGAGGATTTATAAATTATTTGTATGTATATATATTTTGATCCTAAGGAGGAATCCTGAACATAAAGAGATAATGAGAAACTTTTTTTTAAAAAAAAAAATTGCACTTGCATTATATTAATATTCTCCAGCAATAAGATTAAAAATCAAATCTGGAGCCGTACTAGACCACTCCATAGAGTTTGACATAGAACAAGTCATTTGTGTTAAGACATGGGCAACTCTATTCGCAAACCTGTGATCGAGAACTACTAACACTCCCTTAAAGTGTTTAAGAATCTTCTTACATTCATGTATAATGCCATGAAAATTAGAATTCTTGCGAGTCCCATTAACAACATCTACTACCATTTTTGCATCTAACTCGAATATACACATGCGAGTCCTCCAATTCTTTGTCCAGGTTAAAGCCTCCTTGAAGCTCAAAGCTTCAGCTTCTCTCGTTGATACACCACGAACCCTTGCTGCTTTTGCTAGAATGAATTGTCCCTGATCATCTCGAATGATACAACCAGCTCCTATATGAGTAACACCAGCTTGATAAGAGGTATCTACATTAATTTTGCTCCATCCCGGAGGATGTTTGTACAATTTTCTCAACTGCTGTTTTTCTTCGTAAGTCTTGGAGTCCACCTGAACACGCTGCCATTCATGAAACATATGATTAATCATTACTTTCACTACAAAGATCATCATACTTCTTCTATCACACACCCATGTATTGTGACGAAACCATAAACCCCAACAAAATAAAATTATATTCCCACGTTGCTTAGCATTTCTTGTAGCGAATACATGTTGCAGCAGTTGCATACATGTTACCTCCTCGTTATCTAGGATCAAGCTTGCAAACCCTCACTCTGCCATAACTCCATATCAAAAGAACAGATAAAACGAATGTGTATCACATCTTCATTACTCATGTGACACTCTGAACAAATTCCTTGAACATCAACTCGTTTTGCTATTAATGGCATTGTCATAGGAAGCACACCACAACAAACTATCCAAAAGAAACTTAGAACCTTTCTAGGCAATTTTAAACCTCAAATATTCTTCCACAACAACCTATCTCCATATTCTCGTTCTCTGTTGTACAAGACATGTCTGTACTTTAACAAGACTAAGACAATTTGTCAACCCTAAGTAAGTTGTATTGTTATCTAAATTTGTATTTTATACTTGTAACACTTAAAGTATGTAAAAATGTCAAAGGAGAAGACTGAAGTCTTTTTCTATAAACAGTGTCAAGTCTAAGAATTCTATTTGGAAGAAGATCAAGAAGATCTTACCTCAGAAGAATTATGAAGAAGCTTGGAGTTGAATAAATCTGTTTTAGGAAAAATATTCTAAGTCAAGATCTCTACAAGTCACAGATTTAGTGTTATAAAGAAGTCATTCGAGAACTCCAGAATGGCTTATAGAGAACTCCAGAATGGCTTATAGAAAACTCAAAAAGCTTATAGAGAACTTAGAGATATCGACAAGCCAAATTTAAGACATGAAGATTGGAGATATCGACAAGTCATTTCTTCACTAGAGAACTCAGAGTTATCGACAAGTCAAATTCCACCAGAGAACCCAGAGATATCGCTAAGTCAAATTTCACTAGAGAACTCTGAGATATCGACAAGTCAAAATTGACTAGAGAACCCTGAGATATCGACAAGACAAGAATCCACTAGAGAACTAAGAGTTATCGATAAGTCAAAGTGAAGATGTGAAGACTAGAGATCTCAATAAGCCAAATTTCTCTTATAGAGAACTTGAGGCATCTACAAGATAAATCAAATATGGAGTACTAGAGATCTCGATAAGCCAACATACTTATCGAGATGTCAAGTTCTCTATAGACCTAAACTGGAGATCTCGAGGTAAAATATCAAAGTACAAAATTGCAGATCAGTTCAATATCTAAGATTAACAATCAACAAATAATCCAAACAGCTGGATTGACAAGTCTACAAAAAGCAGCTTCAAAAATGTGTAAGATCAATGGTGAAGATTATCCAGACATAGGAAGATCAAAATAATCACATGATGCTAAAGATATGCTAAGCCAGAATTGGAAGAATTACTTTTCTATAAATAGAAATGACAAGTGATAATTTAGTAAAGTTAATAGCATGTCTTATCGTACACTGTGTAAACCAGTAGTTAACTGAGTTATAAAGTTAACACTGGTCCTTTAGTCAGGAGTAACAAATCAGATAGAAAATCTTGTAACTCTCTCAAGAAGAAGCTAAGCTCTTTATCAACAAAGAACCTAGAAATTTTGTAGCAAAACATTCTTGATTTTTAATATAAGAATTAAGTGAGTTTTGAAAAGGTTGGGTTCTTATTTTTTGCATGCTTGTTTAATGCATTAACACATCTTCTCTACAAGATTTAATTTACTCTGTTCAACCATAAACATTCAAGAAAAGCTCAAAAACAGTAAAACACATTCACCCCCCCCCTCTGTGTGTTATTCATTTCCTAACAAGTGGTATCAGAGCTTGATCTGAAAGTAAACATATTCAAGATCTTGGAAGAATGAATACACAGAAAATCAGTAGCATCAAAATTCCTACATTTGACAAAGCTAACTACACTCTTTAGAAAAAGAAATGATGTTGTTTGTCATGATGGCCAATCCACTCTACATTCAGATCCTCAAGAATGGGCCCTTCACTCCCATGGTTAGAGTTGAAGAATTAACAGATGGTGATATGGTCATTCCATCTCATTATGCTCCAAAAGATCCTTCTGAGTATTTTGAGCCTGAAAAAGAGAAAGTTTCCTTGGATAGTGGCTTGCAATTGATATTTATTGAGTCACTTGCCAATGTGATGTACAACAACATTGTCAACTCTGACACTGCCAAGCAAATATAGGAAAAGATTGAGATACTCTGTGAGGGAACTGAGGAAGTTAGATCTAATCAAAGAAGGATACTGATTTCACAGTATGAGGGTTTCATGGCCAAGTCAAAGGAAAGTCTAACAGATGTGTTTGAAAGGTTTAACAACCTGATAAATGATTTGCAGCTCCATGAAAAATACTATGAAGCTGAAGAAGTGAACCTGAAGTTCCTGCTTACTCTCCCTGATCATTTGGAACAGAAAATCTCAGCAACCAGGGAAGGGAGAGACTTGAGTAGGATAACATTGAAAGTTCTGCATGGAATTCTTAAAATATATGAACTTGAAATGATTCAGAGAAAATCATTGAGATCTGGCCAATGACATGTTATAAATGGCTCAAGTGCTTTAATTGTCAATGAAAGCCAAACATCTACTGATGAGCCAAGATCTCAAACTCCAGTTGCCTCAACAAATGAGCAAAGAACAAATGATTCACAGGAACAAGTCATTCTGAAATTGGAAGAAGATGAGTTCTACACTCTTGATGAACTGGATGAACTAGATCAGTCAATCGCCTATCTGGCTAGAAAATTCTCTAACATTAGAGTAAAGAAGCCAAGAAACTTTAAGGGGAAAGGACAGTCTTTCAACAAAGACAACAGCTGGAAAGGAAAAGGAAAGTACACTTCTGAAAGCAAAATTGGCTACAAAATTGGATTTGTTGAATGATCTAAGATAAGGTGCTTCAATTGTGATGGGTTAGGCCATTTTGCTACAGAATGCAGGAAACCCAAGAAAGTAAAGAAGGATAAAGCTTATCTTGAACTTGAAGTAAAGTATGAAGCTATTCTGAAGAAACAGCAAATCAAAGCTTATATTGCAGAGGGTAAAAGTTGGGATGACTCTGAAAATGATGAAGATGAAGAATTTGGAAATTATGCACTCATGACCTTGGAGCAAGGAGAATCATCCTCATCTAAATCACAGTTACCAACTCTTACCACAATTAAATTAAATATGAGTCAATATAAGGAAACTGTAGAGAAGATGAGCACATAAATGTTTCACATCCACACAAGCATGGTTGCTGCTAATGAAGAAGTTAGCAGATTAACAAAGATAAATGTGAAGCTTGAAAGTGAGAAGCAAGAAACTGAATTGTTGTTGGTGGAGCTTGAAACTTTTAAACAAGAAAATGCATATCTAAAGAACAAGCTAAAGTGTGCAAGTGAAATTGAAGCAGTACTAAGGGAGAAGCTGGAAAAGAATGAAGTGAAGCTAAAATCTTTCAGAAATGCATCTGAACTGGTTGGACAGTACCGTGAGAAAAAACAAGCCATGTGCAAACATTGCTATTAGCCTTAACTATGATGCTATGAATGACAAAAAGAAGACTGTAGGTGACAAAGAGAAAGCAAAGAAAACTGAAAATGCTTTAACCTTTTTGAAAGAAGTTAATACACCTATATTCAAAGCATGTGAAGTCAACTTCAGTGAAGAAGAATTGATTATCAAGCAAGAAATTGCTGATGAGGACAAAGAGAAGAAAGCTGAAGAATCAACTCAGTCTTCCAATACTGAAGAGAAGCTCATGGACAAACAAAGTCCCAAGACACCTGATAAAGAAACCAAAACTGAAGATGCAAGAAAGAAAAAGAAAAATAAAAATGGAAAAATAGGGATAAATAAAAGCAACAATTTTGCTTATGTTGCAGATGCTCCAAGAAAGAAATGTGAAAAATGTGGCTCTGTGAATCACCTAACTCACCTTTGTAAAAAGGCAGTTAGCAAGCCAACTGAAGGAACCTGCAAATACAATGAAGCAAATGCAAGTGATCCCTACTCCTTCTGTGACAAGTTTGACTGCATTACTTGTAACTTAAAAGTGATGAAAAGTTGTCACAAACTGAGAGTAGACCTCAAAGAAACAAAAATTGGGTCTACAATAGAAAGGGAAAATGCTCAACAGTCAATGAACTCTATTTTATCTGAAACTACTCATTCTACTTCTGCTAAATCAGTTAACAAGAAGAAAGTACCCAACACTGCTTGGGTTGCTAAACACACTTAAAACTCATTGTGTGCAGGGCAAAGTGAAGAAAGTCATATGGATCATAGATAGTGGATGTTCCAGGCATATGACAAGTGATAAAGCCTTGCTATCATAGTTTGAGGAGAAAGCTGGCCCCTTAGTGACCTTTGGAGACAACAACAAAGGATTCACAATGGGATATGGCAAGATTGTTTCTGAAAATATTGTCATTGATGATGTAGCACTGATAGTTGGTCTTGAGGTGAATCTTCTAAGTGTTAACTAATTTGCAGACAAAGGCTTTGAAGTTTTATTCAACAAAAAAGAATGCACTTTTATCAGCAAGGAAACTGGTGAAGTTGCTCTGAAAGGAGCAAGGAAAGGAAGCTTGTTTGTTGCAGACTTGGACTCAATAAATAAGGATGGCATTTGTTGCTTGTACATCAAGGTATTAGAAGAACAAAGCAATCTTTGGCATAAAAAGCTGTCTCACTTAAATTTCAAGGCAATTAACACCTTGGTCAAAAATGAGTTAGTAAGAGACATGCCCAAACTGGAATTTGCTCAAGTTGAAGTTTGTGAAGCTTGTCAGAAAGGAAAAATGAAAAGATCAAGTCACAAGTCAAAAACTATGAATTCTATAAGTGCACCATTGCAGCTCATTCACATGGACCTGTTTGGCCCAGTAAATGTCTTATCTATTTCAAGGAACAAATATGCACTTGTGATAGTGAATGATTTCTCAAGATACACTTGGGTAGAGTTTATGTACTC
Source organism: Apium graveolens (assembly GCF_009905375.1). Lineage (NCBI taxonomy): Eukaryota > Viridiplantae > Streptophyta > Magnoliopsida > Apiales > Apiaceae > Apium > Apium graveolens. The sequence continues at coordinate 257,134,152 of NC_133653.1, forward strand.
TAAAGATGAAACTCCACACATCATAATTGAGCACATCAAGAAGATAGAAAAACAAGCTGAAGATTACAATTGTGTAAAAAGATTGAGAAGTGATAATGGAACAAAATTCAGAAATGCTACATTAAGTGAATTCTGTAAAAGTAAAGGCATTGTTCAAGAATTCTCAGCTTTTAGAACACCTCAACAAAATGGAGTAGTTGAAAGGAAGAACATAGTATTAGTTGAAGCTGCTAGAACAATTCTGCAAGATGCCAAGTTGCCAATAAGTTTCTGGGAAGAGGCTGTTAACACTTATGTTATACTCAGAATAGATATCTCATCAACAAGGCACATGACAAATCAACTTACTCAATCATGTCTAAAAGAAAGCCTACTATAAAGCATCTGCATGTGTTTGGAAGCAAGTGTTATATTTTGAAAGACAACTCTGAATATGTGGAAAAATTTGACTCAAAAGTCTTTGAAGCAATTTTCAGGGATATTCACTGGAAAGAAAAGCCTACAAAGTTTATGTGATTGATCAAAAGAAGATTATGGAAAGCACAAATGTGACTTTTGATGATGACAAGTGTCCAAGCTTGGAATGCCTTGATGATAATGAAGCTGAAGCCCTTGCATTTGAAAACCTCAACATTGATAGTGATTCAGATGGAGAAAATAAAGTTGATGCACAACTGATGATAAATGGAGAGACTACTCAATAGGGAAAATCATGGAAGTGGAAGCTCATCTCAAACACCTGAATTTGATAGCACAAACTCAGGGGGAGAAAGAGAAGAAGGATCTAGCAGTTATACCAACAATGAAGAAAATGATGAAGGGAAAGGTCAACAAACTCATAGAAGGAAGTGGGATAGAAGTCATACTAGAGAAATAATTATTGGTGATCCTACTGCTGGTGTGAGGACAAGAAGTGCAACTGCAAATGAGTGCCTACATGCATATTTTTTGTCTCAAGTAGAGCCTAAGAAAATTGATGAAGCTTTACTGGATCATGATTGGATATCTGCCATGCAGGAAGAGCTGAATCAATTTGAAAAAAATAAAGTTTGGAAATTGGTTCTTGCACCAAAGAATAGAAGCATAATTGGAACAAAATGGGTGTTTAGGAACAAGATGGATGAAAATGGTATAGTCACCAAAAACAAAGCAAGGTTGGTTGCAAAAGACTACTCACAAGAGGAAGGAATTGATTATGATGAAACTTTTGCTCCAGTTGCAAGACTTGAAGCAATACGAATCTTTCTAGCATTTGCTACACATTCAAATTTTAAAGTGTATCAAATGAATGTCAAGAGTGCCTTCCTGAATGGTGAGCTAGAAGAAGAAGTTTATGTGCAACAGCCACCCGGCTTTGAAGATCCGGAATTTCCAAATTTTGTGTACAAGTTACTCAAGGATCTATATGGACTAAAACAGGCACCTAGAGCTTGGTATGACACATTGTCAGAATTCCTTCTGAAGCATGGTTTTACTAGAGGTACCATAGACAAGACTCTCTTCTACAAGAAATATGGTGAGGATATGATCCTAGTTCAAATCTATGAGGATGATATTATCTTTGGTTCTACAAATTAGAAGTTTTGCCAAAGATTCTCCAAGATTATGCAAAGTGAATATGAAATGAGTATGATGAGGGAACTGAGTTACTTTCTTGGACTTCAAATCAGTCAAAGAAGTGATGGTATCTTCATCAGCCAAACCAAGTATGTCAAGGATTTATTGAAAAAGTTTGGTATGGTTGATTGTTCACCTGCATCTACACCTATGTCTACTGCAACAAGGTTGGATGAAGATAAAAAGGGCAAAAGTGTAGATATCTTAAGCTATAGAGGAATGATTGGATCATTGCTTTATTTAACAGCAAGTAGACCAGACATCATGTTTGTAACATGTCTATGTGCAAGATTTCAAGCCAATCCAAAAGAATCACATTTGATGGCTGTAAAGAGGATTTTCAGATATTTTAAGGGAACTCCAAACTTGGGATTATGGTATCCTAAGGGAACTGGTTTTGAAGTTGTTGGCTACACAAATGCAGATTTTGCTGGATGCAGGATTGACAGGAAGAGTACTAGTGGAAGCTGTCAATTTCTTGGAAAAAGACTTGTAACATGGTATAGCAAGAAACAACAATTTGTATTAACTTCTACAGCTGAGGCTGAATACATAGCTGCAGGAAGTTATTGTGCTCAAGTGCTTTGGATTAGAAATCAGCTAATGGATTATGGTCTAGTGTTACACAAAATTCTTATCATGTGTGACAATACTAGTGCTATATCTATAGTGGCCAATCCAGTTAATCATTCTAGAACAAAGCACATTGATGTAATGTACCATTTTATTAGAAAACATGCAACAAATGGTACCATTGAGCTCATTTTTGTTCCAATAGAAAAACAATTAGCTGACATTTTTACTAAACCTTTGGATGAAGCAACTTTCACTAGACTTGTAGGTGAAATTGGAATGCTAAATTCTCCATCCTAAGGCAAGAACTCATCTAATGTGTTGCAGTAGATTAATTTCTAATAAATCAAAATTAATTTGATTTAATTGGAAATTAACTGAAATATGAACTATAAATATTTTAGAAATCTCTGCATATTTATTTTTCAAAAATTCAAAATTTAACTTGGATTTTTTTCAAATTCTAAGTAAACCACTTAGTTGTTAATTTACATTCTTAATATGTAAAATTAACACAAGGCATAATTATAAAAATCAAAAGTATATAGAGAACTGAGTTCTTGATAAGTCTAATTGACTTATCGACAAGTCATTTTAGGACATCTCGAGTGAGTTCTCGACAAGTCAATTTACTGACTTCTCGATAGGCTTAAAAATGACTTATCGATAAGTCCTTGTAGAGTTCTCTAGTAGTGTTAATTCACAGAATTCTCTACAATTACAATTTTTGACTTATCAAGAACCCAGAACTGAAATAATTTAATAATAATAATTTTGGTAAAATACTTTAGGAAAATTTATTCTAATTTTATTTTGAATTTATTTAAATAAAAGTTGGAATTAATTCAGTCCAGTTTTGGACAAACTGGATATTTATTTGACATCTCGATAAGTAAATTTTTAGTTCACTCTAAGAGTAGACCTGACAATTCGTTCGTGTCGTGTATTTTCGTGTTTCGTGTACTTGAAGGTCAAACACAAAAACCGACATGTTTAGAGTTCGTGCACTTTCGTGTTCGTGTACTTTCGTTTCGTATCGTGTTTTTCGTGTAAAATCAAATATTAATATTAATTAAAATTAATTAATAAATAATTAAAAATATAAGATTTTTAGGTAATTTTTTTACGAAATATATTAAAAATATATATTTACATCACATTTATATACATATTATAAGATTAAGTAATTATTTTAAAAATGAATATGCATATATCTATTATAAATATAAATATATACATTATAAATATTAATATTTAATTATAATATTTATTTATGTCGTATACTTCGTGTCGTGTCGTGTACTCGAAGGAAAAACACAAAACTGACACTAAATCTCGGTCGTATACTTTCGTGTTCGTGTATTTTCGTGTCGTGTACTAAAATGGCAAACACAAACACTAAATTTTCGTGTTGTTTCGTGTCGTATAAGTCGCGTCGTGTCCAAAATTTCCGGGTCTATCTAAGAGTAATTTAAAATGACTTCTCGCTATGTATTTCAATTCTTAAAAATGACTTCTCGATAGGAAAATTCCAAACGTCTATTTTTGAGTTCTCTACAAGTCATTTGCTTTTACTATAAATACCCAGACTTCTCGATACATACACTTGCTTACAACTTTCGAGATCTTAAGTGACCCAGCCTTTCAAGCAAAAATCGATTTCTCTCTCAGTTTTTACTCCTTTCTCAAAAATTCTTCATACCCATTCTCACTCACTAAACTACAATGGACAAACACTATTAGAGTAACAATCCCAAAGAAAGGAACAAATTATTTAGATTTTACTGATGCTAACCAAGCCCCTGACAGTTTCAAGGGTTTGTGAAATTTCTGTCTCAATTTTACATTGCAAGAGCCTTGACCGCTGATCCAGTGTTGTACCTGGATGTTTTGCATGCATTTTGGACTACAGCTGTGGTGAGGACTGAAATGAATGATAATTTTGTATCCATGGTGGTGACTTGCTCAGTTGGAGGACAACGAATTGAGTTTCTGGACTTCATCAACTATGATGGAAGAATCAACTTATCGAGCCTGAACAGAACTAATCTAAGGAAGGAGTGGTCATTCATTTTTGATTTAGTGGTGAGAGCTTTCACATGCAGACAGACAGGATATGATAATATTTGAAGTGTGGTGCAAAAGTTGGTGTATTCAATTGCCCACAATAGACACTTGAATGTTGGTCTGTTGATCCTGGAGGAACTTGCAACCAAGCTAACTATGCCCCTATCAGCTAGAGGTAAGGAAATTTTCTTCTCTAGATTTATTATGTCCATTTTAAATAATAAAGTAGTAGACATACATCTATTGAATGATATAGATAGTACTAAAATATGCAATTGTAAGCAAGTGTCCAAAATAATATTTGGCTCACTTACTACAAAGAATAAGGTAAATGTAAGTCTGAAAATCACTCCATTTATGTTGGACAGGTTTAGGACTTACCCTTACCCGATGCCTGACATGAGATCTAACATACAATCTAGCTCAACTATGATCCCTGAACCTGTGGAAGTACAAGCACAGGAACACCAACAGGGATCTTCCCAAGCTGCAACCATTCTTTCAAAACTTTTAGAAGCTAGGCAACCAACCACCTCATCTTCTCAAAAGGATGAGGTGAGTAAAAAGAAGACAAAAGGGGCAACCTTAACTGTTTTAACTGAGAGTGGTGAGGATATAGCTGAAAATGAGTCACCCCTGGTCAAAAGATCCAAAAGGAGTAAGCAAACTGAGTTGACCACTCTAGCCACCTCTGCATCCTCCCAACATGATACAGTTGTAAAAGCAACCAATAGTGAGTCTGTATAGCCTGCACAAGAAGAAATTCAAGTGTATGGTAGAAGAAATAAGGAAGACACACACAGTGAGGGCACATCATTTGAAGCTCCCTCATCCATTCAGGGGGAGCTGCCAACACTCACACTTGAACAACAAACTCTTATCTCTAAAATTTCTTCTCTTCCATCTGCACTTGAATCTAACTCTCAAGTGCAAAGAAAATCAAGTGACTTAGCTCAAGATGCTTTACTCACCACCCAGACACTTCATTTAGATGGTGAGAAGCTACATGCTGGGGTAGACCTTAATGACACCATCACAAATATGGGGGATTCATCAGTTTTTACTGAAGACTCCATGAACACTTCTAATGCACCTTCATGTGCAAACAGTCTTCACAGACTGAAAGGTTTGAGGATAGTATTCCTGAGGGGGAGCTATCTAAATCCTCTCCAATTCAATTGGAGGTTCCCCATGTAGGGACAACTCCCCTCACTGTTAGTGTAGGTGCCCTAGAGGCAATACATTATTCTTTTAAATCTTTATGTCAGTTGATCATTCAATAAATGTATTTATTATGACCTTAATTACTGCGATATTTTGTTTGCATAATAAATATCCTTGGAATCATGATACGCATTGTATAGTTTAAGTACATGACTTGAACTTGAGATTATATAATATATCATATTCTTAAAGATCCCTAGTCGAGTATTATTATATAGGACAATAATAATACATAGATAGACTAGTATGTTATTTGACAAGATAACCACATCTCATTGATTATAAGTATGGGGATACTAAAGTCAATACATAGGTACATGTGAGAGAACATGGTACTGGACAGACCCATAGTGAGATTATTCATGTTTAATAAAGTCATAAGAAAGACTCACAGTGATAATGGTGTAACGATCCTTTGACTTGAAATCATTATATTTCTATACGAGGATTAATATACTTTGACTACATTAAAAGTTACTTTTGATCGGGTGATGATAAAAGTGGACAACAGGTATATCATGAGTCGTATGAGAAATATGAATGATAGATAAAGGATTTAACCCTCCTATAATTAGGAGAGATATTATTGGCCTCTTGATTGAGTGAGATTATAAAAAGCATGACCATGATCAAATAATAATTTGTCTTGATAATCTACTCATGGATCAGGTAAATCCGGATTAAATGTTGAAGAGGATGACTAAATACATGTCTCGAGTTTAATCCATAATATGTATGGTTAAAGGGATTATATTACACGAAAAACATTAATCACGAAAGGTTTTATCTAATCACGATTTGATTATTGTTTAATTGGGTAACAATAATGTATTACTAGATACCGCTCATTGTTAATAATTTTATTAGAGAATAAAATTATTGTCAATTAAATAATAGCCTATAGGGTCACACAAATAGAGCACTTAATGAAATAGTTAATTTAAATTATGGATTTAAATTAATTGATGATTATTTGAATTTTATTATAATTAAGTAAGACTTAATTAAGATAATATAAATTCGAATTATAGGGAATGTTTTTGCCCATTATAATTAAGTATGACTTAGTTATTAATTAAATATTAGAAATTCGTTTTTATTATTTAATCCTATACCTACTAGGATTGGGCTTTGTTGTTATGGGCCTTTTAATCAGTCATTATAAATAGATAATGATAGGTTAAGAGGTAAGTCACGTTTTGGAGAAAACCCTAGCAGCAAAGAGAGGCAGAGGCAATTCGAATCGTCAAGAAGGAGGCTAGTAAATCCATTCTGTAGTCAAGTTCGTGAGACGTTCTTGGAGGTGCTCGTGTGGATACCATAGAGGTGTTTCTCCGAGAGGTAGACACAAAGTGTGATAGCTAGGATCTCCATTAAGTTCGTGAAAGTTAAGCTCTTGAAAGGTATGATTCGTTATCTCCATAATCTGCCCACAATTATACATGGATCATGTTCTTGAGTTTCAAATTTTTTTATTTTATTTACGTTTATCTGTTGCGTTTTATGCCTCGAAACCCAACACTCACAACCCTAGCAGAAATTGCTTTGGAAGTTGAAACTAGGAGTACAATTGTCCATGATCCTGTCACAGGGGAGGCAAGCATAACATATTCAAGTGCCAGTGTGTTGCAAGACACACAAGGGTTTGAGGTTGGTGTACATGACAGTAACCCAGTCAAATCCCCTCCAATTCAATTGGAGGTTCCCACTACAAGTGGAGGACAACACACTGTCAAAACCACAGAGCAATCTGTGAGTCAAACTGTGACTTCAGTCACAGGTGTTTCTGAACCATCAACCTCACACCCTTCAACTACACAACATCACATTCTCACCAACCGACTGCAAGAATCTGTTTCTCAACCCACATCTATAGATGATCTCTTAGTGGAACAGATTTCTGGACTGAAAAACATCTCTCAACATCTACTCACCTCTGATATGAGCAATCAGGACTATCAGACCATCATGCTCACCTACAATGAAGATGTTGAGAAATAGAAGGAGAAAATTGTAAATGATGAAGAACAAGATGGAAATGTGGATGCATGGCTATCTTAAGACTTTGTGTTGGAGATGGATCAAGTCTTGACCAGATTCAGGGAAGAGTATGTTACTATCCTTGGAAGCAATGCAAAGGCCTTGACTCCACAAGAAGTATATGATGCAGTCACAGAAGTGCATAAAGCTCAACTCAAGGCTTTTCACCTTTTTGGTAAAGCTCTTGAAGTCAAATTGACCGGTCATGAAGACATGATCAGGAAGATGGTGAGGGAAAAGATGGATGAACTTATTCCCTCTCAAACTGAGATAAAAAATCAATTCAAACACTTCTCAGACCAAATGTCCAGATATGATCACAGTGGTGTAGATGGAAGCATGACACAACTCAAGGATTCCTTTGTTGCCTTGCACAATCAAGTTCAAAATCATATCACCAACTCTAATGACACAAGGTTGAAGTTGGATCAGATGCACACTGCAAGATATACTCCTTCTCCTTTGGTCATGAATGAGATTCAGAAATTTGTGCAAGCTACATTTGGGTCATCTACTACTGTCTCTACATCAAGCTCCCATCAACCTGCATCTACTTCAACAAATCTACAGATTCAATCTCTACAAGGTCAAGTCACAACATTGCAAGACTCCAACTCTTCTCTCACTGCACAAGTTCAGGCCTTGACATCTCTTGTCAAGAGCCAACAAACAGATCCAAACCCTGGAGGACTCTCATAAGCATCTTCAAATGCAGAATTCTATAGCTTTGGGAGCCATCATGGGCAAATTCAACATACCACTACCTTCTCTACCTGAACAGGTAAAGCCTGAAATCCCTACTCCCCTCCTCATGCCTGTCAACAAGACTAAGGGGGAGATAGAGGCTATATTGGCACAATCAAGGTCATCTCATCAACAAGTCCAGGGTGTTAAAAAGAAATTATCTAAAGAAGTTGATCTTGACATGGAGAGACTTATTAGGGCTGCTGAGGGACCTAATCCGAGCAAATAATTTGATGAACTACTCAAAGCCTTAAAAGCTTCTCTCAACAGCAATCACTTCACATACAAAAAGGCCCTGGACAAGACAATTAATTTCATAAGAGTGATCATGGTCAATCAGGACAACTTTTTGTAAAAGAGGATAGTGATCAATGCAAATGACTCAGGGACAAACAGATGTATGCATATGTCCCTTAATTACCTTATCTCAAGGAGGGCATCTGAGTTAGATATCTTCATCAACAAAGTCAAAATTATAAATCATGAAGATACCTTGCTATTAACTGAATTGAGAGATGCTCAAATGACTGCCTTTCCAGAAGCATATCTACAGCCAAGCAAGGGTATATCATACATCTATCCAAACACCAAACAATTCAAACAATTTTAGATCCCCAAATAGTGTGTCTTGAGTAATAAAGAACTTATATCCTTGGAATTGGTTCAAAACCCAAGAAGAACAAGAACAATGATGATATGGAAATGATAAAGCTACTAAGGAGATATCTGGATAATGCAAAAGCCAACTTACCCAAAACACAGATCAACAAGGATGATTTGGATGATGATGAGAAGAAGAAAGATGATCAAAATCCTTCTGGCTCAAATCTAAGTCAATCCAGTAAGCCATCTGGCAGCAAGAGTGGAGAGAAGAAGAAGGAGGATGACAAGAAAGATGAAGAAAAGAAGAGAAGAAGTGATAGGAGAAGCAAAAAGCTTCATGATGGCTGAGAACCACATCAAACCCTAAAAATCCAAACACAACTAGCTCAAACCTCAGTTCAACCTAAAATATCAACTATCTCAAATATCAAATCATCTCAAATCTCAAAGCCAAAGTTTCTATACAAACAAACAACCAATTCTTTTCTAAAAATTCCAATCACCACAAGCTAGACACATCTCAAGAAAATCACAACCCTACCCTTAACCAAGCCTTCACTCAAAGTCAATCTCAAATCTGTTGGAAGAAAATCTAAGAAAATCAAGCCTACAAAGAAAGAAGAAGTCACTGAAAGGGCCATCTGGAACTTTTTCAAGCAATCTGACTTTCTACCTCTAAACTGGTGCATCTCGGATGAAGACCATTTTCAACAACTTGCTGAGAAAATAGTCAAAGTCTGGATTGTATTTCTTAGGGAAGTTAGAGTTTTCTATGAAGATGGTTCCTTCACCTTTCTTGGCAGCAAATTAATGGACTATCTTTCAACCACAGAAATTAAGAGAATAATAAGCTTGGTAAAGGACAAGGATACTACTACAAGGGCATGAAGATCAGTTCTAGCTGAATGGTTGATTGAAAGGGAGGAAACAAAGAAAAGAGAAGTGGATGAAGCTGAAGAGAGAAGGAGGAAGTATGATGAAGAAATAGAGATGTACATAAAAAGATCTGAAGAGTTGAAAGCAAAAGGAATGAGTGGAATCTCTAAAGATGGAAAATTTCTCAACATTAAAGCTGGTCAATTTTCAAGATTCGGGATTGATTTACTGGACAAAGGTTACTCAAAAGCAGCAAGACAGGAACTCATAGAAGCTCTAAGTGGGACACCTATTATAGAAGAACTTGAAATTCTTGATTACTTAAAGGACCTACAAAGAGAACAAGTTGATGTAAAAACTGTCTTTACCTGACACTTGTAGCCATTAAACTCTGTAAATTTCCTAAAGTACAAATACTTGTAATTTGATCAAGCTTTGTGTATCAATTTAATTTTTCATCTTTTTAAACTTGGGGTTAGTCTTGTTAACAGGCATGAATTTATTTTAAGCAATCTTCTCACAAATTGGGGGAGATTGTTGTAAAGACATGCCTGTACTTTAACAAGACTAAGATAATTTGTTAACCCTAAGTAAATTGTATTGTTATCTAAATTTGTATTTTATACTTGTAACACTTAAAGTCTGTAAAAATGTCAAAGGAGAAGACTTAAGACTTTTTTTTATAAACATTGTCAAGCCTAAGAATTCTATCTGGAAGAAGATCAAGAAGATCATGCCTCAGAAGAATTATGAAGAAGTTTGGAGTTGAATAAATCTGTTTTAGAAAAAATATTCTAAGTCAAGATCTCTACAAGTCACAGATTTAGTTTTATAGAGAAGTCATTCGAGAACTCCCGAATGGCTTATAGAGAACTCCAGAATGGCTTATAGAAAACTCAGAAAGCTTATAGAGAACTCAAATATATCGACAAGCCAAATTGAAGACGTGAAGATTTGAGATATCGACAAGTCATTTATTCACTAGAGAACTCAGAGTTATCGACAAGTCAAATTCCACTAGAGAACTCAGAGATATCGATATGTCAAATTTCACTAGAGAACTCTGAGATATCGACAAGTCAAAATTGACTAGAGAACTCTGAGATATTGACAAGACAAGAAGCCACTAGAGAACTAAGATTTATCGATAAGTCAAAGTAAAGATGCGAAGATTAGAGATCTCGACAAGTCAAAATTCTCTTATAGAGAACTTGAGACATCTGCAAGCCAAATCAAATATGGAGTACTGGAGATCTCGATAAGACAATATACTTATCAAGATGTCAAGTTCTCTATAGACCTAAACTGGAGATCTCGAGGTAAAATCTCAAAGTACAAAATTGCAGATCAGTTCAATATCCAAGATTAACAATCAACAAACAATCCAAACAGCTGGATTGACAAGTCTACAAAAAGCAGCTTCAAAAATGTGCAAGATCAATGGCGAAGATTAATTGACAGGGAAAGATCAAAATAATCACAGGATGCTAAAGATATGCTAAGCCAGAATTAGAAGATTTACTTTTCTATAAATAGAAATGACAAGTGACAGTTTAGTAAAGTTAATAGCATGTCTTATTGTACACTGTGTAAACCAGTAGTTAACTGAGTTATAAAGCTAACACTAATCCTTTAGTCAGGAGTAACAAATCAGATAGAAAATCTTGTAACTCTCTCAAGAAGAAGCTTAGCTCTTTATCAACAAAGAGCCTAGAAATTTTGGAGCAAAACATTCTTGATTTTTAATATAAAAATTAAGTGAGTTTTGAAAAGATTGGGTTCTTATTTTTTGCATGCTTGTTTACTGCATTAACACATCTTCTCTACAAGATTTAATTTACTTTGGTCAACCATAAACATTCAAGAAAAGCTCAAAAACAGTAAAACACATTCACCCTACCTCTGTGTGTTATTCATTTCCTAACATTCTCCCCTCAACTGTCTGTAAGAACTTCTAACAGTAAAATCTCCATCATTATCATGAATCCAATACCATGAATCAGTGGTTCCACGACTCGATAGAGGGACCTGCAAAATCAACTTTTTGTCTCTCTCATTGAATAAAATGCGTAAAATATCTTCATCCCAAGCTTTATACCCAGTTTGCATTAATATGTGTAATTTCACCTGCTCTAACTTTTGAGGCATCTCACTTGTTATAAAACTATTTTGCTGACATGGTAACCACTGAATTTTCCATGCTCGAGTATCTTCACCATCCCCTATTTTTCTTCTCCCACCTTGTTTCATCATCTCCTGAGCAGCCAAAATACTTCTCCATGTATAACTGGGATTGGCTCTTAATGCAGCATCAATAAAATCCGAATTAGCATAGTATCGAGCTTTCATAAGCTGCGATACCAGTGGGTTAGCATTATTCATCAATCTCCTGGCCTGCTTTGCAAGCATGGTTATGTTAAAATCCCGTAGTTTTTTGAACCCCAATCCCCCACCTTATTTGGCTTCACATAAACGATCCAAAGATATCCATTTGATCCCTCTGTGATTTCTCCCATTTTCCCACCAATATGCATTCATTTTCCTCTATATTGACTCACATATCTCGACTGGGATCAACAATAAGTTCATCCAAAAATTTGGTATCGAATGGGATGTTATCTTAAGCAAAATCACCTTACCAGCTTTCGATATATTCTATGAGCTCCAATTTTGAAGCTTTTTGGTCCACTCAGTCATCCAAGAATGTAAACAATGAATTTTTATTTCTACCAATATGCATTGGCATACCCAAATACTTGCCCGGATGTGCACTTTACTGGACTTGTAACTGCTCGCATAACTCGAATCGATCCTTATTTCGCGTGTTAGGGAAAAAACTAATGCAGACTTAACATAATTTATAACCTACCCTGATATCTCTGCATACCTCTCCAGAATACGTCACATTACATTTTCCTCAGACCGTACTGCTCTAAAAAACAGGTAGCAGTCATCCGTAAATAGTAAATATGAGATTAGCAGCGCTCCTTTTTCTACCCTATATCCATGCAATAAATCAGCTTCTTCATTTCACCTTATGATAGCACTTAAACCCTCTACACACAATATATAAATATATGGGGAGATCAGATCCCCTTGATGCACTCCTCGACTCGGAACTATAGGGCCAAATTGTTCCCCATTATGCGTAAACCTGTATGAAGTTGAAGTAATAAATTTCATGACACGCTAAATCCAGGTTTGATTAAATCCATATATCTCTATCATACTTCGAATAAAAGCCCATTCTAGTCGATCGTATGCTTTTGACACATCTAATTTCAAAGCTGTTAGCCCTTTATTATCTTGAGTACATCTTTTCAAATAATGATTGATCTCAAAGGCTACCAACGCATTATCAGTAAGAAGTCTCCATTCAACGAAAGCACTTTGCTTGTCCGATATAATAATAGGCGAATTTTTTTTAATCTGTCTGTCATTACTTTAAACAAGATTCGAACAAGTACATTACATAAAGATATGAGTCGTAAATCCCCCATCGTCTGTGGTACCTTAGTTTTAGGGATTAGACAAACCAGTATTTATTAACTTCTGGAGGTAGGCTGCCTATATTCATGAACTCACGACAAAATTGAACCAGGTCAGCTTCTACTATCGACCAAAATATCTTAAAAAATGCTGGATTGAGCCTATCCGGACCTGGTGCTTTGTCCGGATACATAGCAAACACCGCCAGCTTCACTTCCTCCCCCGTCACTTCTATTAACAAGTTGTCATTATCCACCTATGATACTTGATTACTATCTCACCCTCTTTCGATTTGTCGTCTAGATTCGAAGAAGTAAATAAGCCACTAAAATACTCCTCGATAACCTTCTTAATATCTTCCTGCTTTTCTTTTCATTCCCGCTAACATCTTTTATTATCTCCACTCAGTTGTTCTTACGATGAGTTGCTGCAAAACTATGGAAAAATTGAGTATTTTTATCCCCTTCTCTTAGCCAAAATTCCTTAGCTCGTTGTTTCCAATAAATTTCTTGTTTCTCCAATAATTGAAGATATTCCCATCTAGCTGCATTATAGTTCTAAACATCTTGAACATCCCTTCTCGATCTCAGCTTACGAAGAAAAATTCTGTATTTTAATAATTTCAACTTATAAACCTTGGTTATACCTCATCCCCACTCTCCGAGCTTCATCCCACATAATCTGATCTTTCCTATAAATCTAGCTCTGTTCCCATCTCCTAATCATTACGAACAATAATCTTAAAATCTTGCCCCTAAGCCAAATATTCTCAAAACAAAAGCGTTTTGGTTTAGGAACAAATACCTTCTTATTCAACTCTAAATGCAGAGGTAGATGATTTGAAGTAGCTATTTCAATAACCTGAATCTCCGATTTAGGGAACAACTAACGCCATGCCTAATTAGCTAAACCTCTATCTAAACGTTCTTGAACCCAATTGTGTTGGCCTCGAGACTTCTCCCAAGTGAATTTCTCTCCCAAAAAACCCAAATCATATAAACCACATTCACTAACTGTTGTTGCAAACCCTTTGATTAAATGCTGTGGATGTTCCCTCCCACCTCTTTTTTCATCAGCGCTCATCATATCATTAAAATCACCAAAGATACACCAAAAGGGAGATTCGATTTCGTAGCCAAACTTCTTAATAAATCCCATGATTCTCTTCTTTTCTCGCGCTCCGAAAAATCGTAGAATCCCGTGTATCTCCACATCCATGTATGACTATTTTCCACCTCAAAATCAATGAAGTTTCGACTTATCTCTGTTATTTGGCATCCACCTTCATTTTTTCATAACAAAGCCAATCCCCCACTGTGTTCTCGAACATCTATACAGCAACACGTAATATAACTAAGCTATTTACATAACTCAGCTAATGTTTTTGACAAAAATATAATATTGGGCTTTTTTGTTGGGTAATTTCTTTGGGAAAATAATTTGTCCGTGGTTTACCCAACCCACGACAATTCTAAGGTAGCACACTCATTGTTCTAGGTGGTCCTAGAGTCCAGTTGTCGCCTCTTGTCCGTTTTTTGGTCCAATAGAATTATCCCGGTCCATTTCCTCATCCTTGCTAATCTCCAGATTTATATCATACCCCACTCTTTTTCTCTTCGCATCAATTACGATAATATTATTTTGAATCGTACTCCCGCTCATATCCATCACCTCTGGTTTATCACCTCTTTCCTTATCTTCATACCCGACTTAATTTCGATTTTGAATGTGCATAACAACCTCTGCTCTGGCTATTGGAACTCCATGTATGTCCTCCATCCTGATTGTTACACAACCATTTAGACCCCAGGTTTTGGTTTTTCATATTTTTCGTAGGTGCACGTAACCATGTTCCGTAAGCCATAGTAATATCTTTTCCAACATTAGCATAGACAACTTCATAGTCACGATCAAAGTGTCCTTGTATGCCACAAACGAAATAGAACGTGCTTAATCTTTCGCACTTAAAATTAATCCAATCCCAGATACCTCTTTCCCGCGTTAATTTCATTCGTCTTCTCAAGGGTTTAGTAATATCCATAGTCACACGTACTCTATCATATGGTTTCCACCCCCCATTCATGTTTGATAGATCAGATTTGACATAAGTCCCCACGAAATTTCTAATCTGGACCCATATGTCCATCTTCTTCAACTATACTTGATGTGAATTCTTCTTCTCTGCCAATTGATGAAACAACAATAAACTCTGTTCAAAAGTCCATGGCCTCCTTCAGTAACCCTTTGTAAATCTAGGACATGGTAAAATCAAATTAATATATTTGCCCACCTAAATCATGAATCTCAACTCCCGGCTTCGGACGCCAGAGTGCAGCCAACAAGTTTTGCATTGCCTGAAAATTAATATTCTTCTCGCTCAAGAACCTCCTAACTAGAACAAATGTTTGCTTTTGTTGTATAATTTCATTATTTATTACGTAAACTCTACCTTCCTCCCGCTCTTCCAACGAGAGATTTGCATACATTTCCTCAAGACTTGTGTGTTTTATCATTATAAAGCATAAAGTATGAGAATGATTGAAAGTAATTAAACTTGTTACCAGAATAAGACATAAACTTGCCAATTAGCAAGACTGATGAGGATTAAGATAACCGTGGAGGATGATGCATGAATAAATTATATCTATACATACAAATTATATCCCTTATATATAATAAGCGTAAAAAATTTCTTATTCAAAATTTTGATTTTATATCGTCAAAACAATCTCAACCGCTGATCTGATATAATAAAAAATAGAAGGTTAAGAATATATCTTATTAGAATAAGTATATTCTTAATACAATCAAGAATAAGAAATGATTAAATTTTTTTAATATTATTCAAACACCAATTATGAAACAATGTCATAATACAATCATAAATAGAATATGCTTAGAGATATAACCAATCATAAATGAAAAAAAAGATTATATTGTTTTACTAATATTCAAAAATTAAAATATGATATAATGATAGAAAAATAAATAAAATATGATTAGATATTGTACTGTATATTGTACTATATATTATCGTAATTCAATTCGTCATCCGTATATTGCTCAATATATGCATATTTGTTGCAATAATATTACAACGAACTATGAAAAATAAAAATAATATTGCAACAATGTCGGATATAAAAATATATATATATTTGTACATTTAAAATTTTTAAAAAGTAAAAAAGGTAAAATTTACAAAGTCGTGCAACGCACAGGTTATAAGTTAGTAATATGGAGTTCAAATAATATAGAGTTCTAGTAATGAAACGGTCAGCCTAAGGAAACACATCATTTATCTATTTATTTTAAATTTGGGTGAGATGTAATGAACCAAACCATATTCTCAATTTTTTTATCTTACTTGGTACTAGGTTTGATTTTAAAATAAAATATGGTCTTATAATACTCAATCTCATATTCAGCGGATTTGGTATTTCAATTCGGTTGAGTTTATAAAGTAAATTACTGTTACAAAATACAATAACAAATCATGATTTTTTCGAAGATGTACAGGGGAGTTGTAAACTAAGTTCGCTGAATTTCCGCCGGCCAATAATATTCGACTTACTGCAATGACCCGATTTTTAAATGAAAGCTCGAAATTGACTAGGTTATCACATGTTTGAACCAATTTGTTTAGTCTCGTCCCCGTCCCCAAACTGAACCATTCACAAAACACATTTATTGTCAAATTATGACCAACAAAAGTCCAATTTTTTGAGAAATCCCGAATTTCGGCCAACCTAAATAAAATGCAATTTAAGCATTGTTAAATTCCAATTTTTAGTTATATACTAAATTATAACCGTGGGATACTCATGTTTCATTCATACATTATAATTTTATAACTGTGGGATACTCATGTTTCATATTTCATTCAAAAAAACATGTAAGGCTGGAAAATATGCAACGTTGCTGGTTAAATTAATACATTTTTGGCTTTTTTCAGTTCATATACTTCATGCACCCAATCAGCTCCGCACAACAACACTTTAACTGTCTCAGGTTTTAAACAAGATCGGTGAGGTTCAATAATTCTAATCCCAGCGCTAAAAGTTGACTCGGAAGCCACATTGCTAATAGGAATACTTAAAATATCAGATGCCATTTTAGACAAAACAGGAAATTTTGTAGAATTTCCTTTCCACCAGGATAAAACATCAAATTTTGAACATGGAGGCAGAATTTTCTCACTCAAATACTCTTCCAATTCTGACTTTGTAGGCTCAACTATACCATCAGTCTCTCGAATGAAACTCTCAAAATCATTAATTCCCCGTGGTGTCTCACGTGAAAAAAGCTAGCATCGGATGAAGATACACTTGATTCATTGCTCTCTTTACTCACATCTTTCGCTTACTTACAATATTCTAAGTACAACTCAGTCAAAACATTTGTCAAATAGTTTAAACTCCTTTCAGAATCAGTTATAATTGGATAAAGGGTGGGAAAACAAAATGTTGGTAGCTTCATCTTAAACCTTGGATCCATGACGACGCCAATTGAAATTATCAAATTAGTTCCCCCCCAATATTTCTCAACCTTTAATTCCATTGTCCGAGTCATTGTTCGAATATGCACATTAGGGTGAACAGCTTTTTGATGTATTACTTGCTTGACTCTCCTGATTTATGATAAAAACAAGTTTGAAGTGGAATATCCCGTCCCCGAAATTACTTTTTGTGACATCAGCAAACACCTCTAGGAAAGAACATACATATTCAACCCTTTCCCAATCCTCAGCCGTTGGTACATACTCTTTGAACCCCAAATCAGATGTGGAATATATTATAAAAGCATTTTTGAACTCAATAGCACAAGAAAGCATACTAAATATCGAATTCCAACGTATCGAAACATCTAGAATTAACTTTTTACACTTCAAGCCTAGCGACATGGAAATCTCAGCAAACTTAATCCTACGTGAGTCTGAGGTTGCCACGTATTTCACCCCATCCCGAATTTTATCAATTATTTCCTTAGTCGATACTAGCCCATCTTGCACACATAAATTCAATATATGTGCACAACATCGTGCATGGAACATTCTCCCATCAATTGGTAATTTATTTCTAACACTAAAAGTTTGTTTCAGGTAGCGTAATGCAACATCATTTGCAACAACAATATCCATAGTCAAAGTTCCAATTTTATCAATGATTCCCCAATCATTTAAACACTTAAAATACAGCCTCTGAAATTACTAGACCACTATGTGGGGAGGGACGTTACAAAAATTGAGAACTCTCATATTAAGTTTTCAGTCGGAATCAATCCAATGACCCGTGACAACCATGTACCCTAGTTTTTGATGCGACGAAGTCCACATATCAGTTGTAATATTAATCTTTCTAGCTAATTTGAGAGTTTCTCTTAATTTGTTTCTTTCAATTTCAAAAGTAATAATACAGTCTTTTATCACCATTTGCCTGCTAATTTTTTGCCAAAACGGAGTAGCAGTCTTCATCACCAAATTAAACATATAACTTTCTACATGCTTAAATGGTAATTCGTTTACCAAAATATAATAAGAAACAATTTTTCTCATCTCAGCATGATCATAAATAAAATTACCCACTATTACCTCGGAAGATTTCGAACAGCTCGGTTGAAGCTGAAGGACTGCTTGATTTGTTCGTTCGTGCAAAGTTAAACATCTATCCACGTGCTTGTTGAACGTTGTTGTGCACCCTATGCTTCCCTTTATCATTTTTTTTGTAAAATTTATATATTGCAAACTCCTGGTTGTTCTCTATAACAATATCCAAATGCGGCCAACAACGAGATTTCTTCTTTCTTTGCTGCTTCTGATAAGGCTTCTCCTGATTAGATTCTTAAATATTAAGGGCCACACTTATTATATTTCTTGAAACTTCCTCTTGTTCAGGCTGTTGGGGCTTCTCATAATTATATTCATCATCACCGCCTTCAGATTCATCACCAAGACTTTCTTCACATAAACTTCTTAATGGTTCAAATTCAGCATTTTCAGGGATTATTTCAATACGGCTCTTATTTCCGTAAGGATCCATAACTTATGTAAGGCTCTTATTTTGAGTGATAAGAATGGAAATTTTAGGAGGGATCGAGCTGCTGTTGTTTAAGAGTTAGAGAGATGAGAAGAAGAGGCGGGATCGAGCTGTTAATTTAGGGATTTAGAATTTAGAAATTTAGGGTTGGTGACTTAGATTAGGGGTTGGGTTTGGCAAGGAAAGTGGGCTAGTATTAGTTGGGCTGGGCCAAGAAAGTGGGTTATTTACTTAAATAATTTAATTTGATTTTTCGGTCAAACCGTATGATTTTTTTGAAAATCCTATTTCACGGTACTTTTTTCCATCTTTCAACGATCATTTTTCATACCATATATGCTATATTTTGACATGATTTAGAAATTTTTATTTTATTTTAACGTATTTAAAAATATATTAGTGTTGAGTCATGTATTAGTGTCTCGACTTTTTTAAAAATATTTTTCATCGATCCAACTGTATCGATGTTAATATATATATATATATATTAGTGATATAACCAAAGTTTCTACTCAAATTAATTTTATTTGGTTTGTTATTTTAACAATCAAGCATTAGTTTGACTATTACCGCTAACTAGTATTTAATCCTGATTTGTTGTTTTTATTATTTTAAAAATATTTTATATCGATCAACCGTATGGATGTCATAATATATATATTTTATTGATATAACCAAAGTTACAGATCAAAATATTTTTATTTGGTTTGCTATTTTAACAATTAAGCATTAGTTTGACTAGTACCGCTAACTAGTGTTGAGTCCTGTATTGGTGTCTCGACTTATTTAAAAATATTTCTCATCGATCCAATTATATAGATGTCAAAATAAATATATTCTAGTGATATATCCAAAAATTCATATCAAAATAATTTTATTTGGTTTGCTATTTTAACAGTCAAGCATTAGTTTGACTAGTACCGCTAACTAGTGTTTAGTACTGTATTAGTGTCTCGACTTATTTAAAAATATTTATCATCGATCCAATTGTATAGATATCAAAATAAATATATTCTAGTGATATCACCAAAAATTCATATCAAAATATTTTTATTTGGTTTGCTATTTTAACAGTCAAGCATTAGTTTGACTAGTACCACTAACTAGTGTTTAGTACTGTACTTGTATCTCGACTTATTTAAAAATATTTCTCATCGATCCAACCGTATGGATGTCAAAATAAATATATTTTAGTGATATAACTAAACTTTCAGATCAAGATAATTTTATTTGATTTGCTATTTTAACAGTTAAACATTAGTTTGACTATTACCGCTAACTAGTGTTTAGTCATGAATTGGTGTTTCAATTTTTTTTAAAATATTTTTCATCGATCCAACCGTATGGATGTCAAGATATATATATATATATATTAGTGATATAACCAAAGTTTCAAATCAAGATAATTTTATTTGGTTTGTTATTTTAACAGTCAAGCATTAGTTTGACTATTATCGCTAACTAGTGTTTAGTCATGAATTAGTGTTTCGATTTTTTTAAAAATATTTTTTCATCGATACAACCGTATGGATGTGAAGAGATATTTATATATATATATATATATATATATTAGTAATATAATCAAAGTCTTAAAAAAATAATTTTATTAATAAGTTATTTTCATAGTCAAATAACGGTTGACTTATATTTTTCGGCTCGGCTCGGCCTCATTTATGTTCGCGAACAAACTCGTGTTCGCCTTTGTTTATGTTCGCGAACAAAATCGTGTTCGCCTCGTTAATTAACAAGCTCGAGGTGTTTTGTAAGAAAGCTCGGCTCGGCTCGGTTCGTCAGGAAAAAATAAATAAAGCTAGGCTCCATTTGATCAAAACTTGGCTCGACCCGGTTCGTGAACAACCCTAGTTTTTATGAAATTATAGTGTATATATATATATTTTTTTTTTTAATCGTAGGTATCGGTAGGCTTATAAGAATTTGAGGCAAGACTTCTTCAGGTAAGTCGTTAATCGAAGAATAAATTGATTTCATCTTCTCATGCATTAAGGTCATCTTCCCCTGCTTTAGTTTTATGATCCCCTGCATTGAGGTCCTCTTCCTGTGTTTTAATTTCATCTTCCAAAGCCTTCGGCTGAGGAGCAGCTGAGTTCGGGAAAAACCCGATACCCTCTGCCTTGTTTTCATCTTCCCTGATCAACTGCTGTAACTCTCGAGAATTATTAGGTTTGCAGCTGTCTTGTGATTAAATTATGTCACGAGGGGTTGCTTGATAAAGCTGATGAACTAATTAGGGACATGGAAGTTAATGATTGCTTGCCAAATGACGTTATCTACAATACACTTATTCATGGTTGTTTACACAAGAAGTACAAAGAAGCATGTTTACTCATAGGTGAGATGAGATGCGTGCTTGTGGCTTCTTAGCAGACGCTGCTACTGCCTCCCTGGTACTGGCCTTTCTTGAACCAATACAACATGATCATCCTCTTCTCTTCTTCCTTCGTGTAAGGAGTTTTTGCCATAGTTGAGACTGAAGCATCCCTTGTTGGAAAATATGGGTATAAGTCCCATATTGGTAAGTCATATTTTTGAGCATTATGACTAAAAGATGTGTGAGATATGATGATATTCTCTTAATAATGGAAATTATTATTTTCCATTAGAATTTGGCTCAAATATTATGGCATAAATTAATTTAATTTTGTTTCAGATTAATTGATATGGTGTATGTCTTGATATATTTAATCTGATTCTGTTTCAGATTATTTATGGAATAGAGTAGCTTGCAAGTATTACACCGATTCCATAATTAATGATATTTAATTATGGAAAAGAGTAGCGCATAAGTCTATCTACACCTATATAAACACCTCTAAGGCGTTAGGGTTAGACACACCAAAAACATATTCGCCTTTAAACACAAAACTCTCTCTCTCTCTCTCTCTCTCTCTCTCTCTCTCTCTCTCTCTCTCTCTCTCTCTCTCTCTCTCTCTCTCTCGGTGATAGTTTCGTACCCGTTCAAGCTCGCTGAAGGTGCTCGTTATTCGTAACGCCGCCGCTACCTCGTTTTATCCTGGGAGGCTATCGACTCGCACATACGGTGAGAGGCGAAATAGCTTTAAGGAGACAGTTTCAACTGGACTCGAGGATCTCTCTTCTGTTTATATCTTTTCTTCCTCCGTTTGATTTCATTTACTCACGCACACATTTGTTTGATTATATGTATTAATCACAGATTGTATTAACAATCTTAAAGCTATTTTATTTTATATACATCTGTGACTGATACATCTGTATCTGCTTGTTTTGTTGAGTAACAGATCGATGGAGAACCAAACTGTGAACGATTCGATGAACATGACGGCTGATCCCAACGCACAGATCACTGGATCTGATGGGGTTCACCAGCAGCCGATTAACCCTAACGCACGGATCGTACGATCTGATGGGGGTCAAACGCCTGTTGGACATGTGCCTTCGGGACATGTGCCTGTGGGACACACTGTCATTGGACAGTTTACTGTTCCTCTTGGACAGATATCGACAGGATTCATTCCTCCGATCATACCTGCGGTGCCTACTGGTGTGCATACACCTGTAGTACAGACGCACGTACCATCTGTTCTACCTGTGGTGCCTGCTGCACCTGTTATGCCAACTGTGCCTGCTGCACATGCTGAAAAACCTGAGAAGTTCAACGGAACGAACTTCAAACGTTGGCAACAAAAGATGCACTTTTATCTGACCACGTTGTATATGGATCGCTTCCTTAAGAAAGAACCACCGTTGCTCACTGCTGAGAGTAACATGCAGACTGTGTATGCTGCTGATGCTTGGAAGCACTCCGACTATATCTGTCGGAACTATGTGTTAAATTATTTGTCTGACACGTTGTAAACGTATACAGCGCGAAGCCAACAACTAAGGTCTTATGGGAGTCACTTGACCATAAGTATAAAACCGAGGACGCTGGGGCAAAGAAGTGGATTGTTGGCCGCTTTCTTGATTATAAGATGGCAGACTCTAAGACTGTGGTCAGTCAGGTGCAGGAACTGCAGGTGATCATTCATGACATTCATGCTGAGGGAATGGTCATAAGTGAGTCTTTCCAAGTTACTGCTGTTATTGAAAAGCTTCCACCTGGATGGAAAGATTTCAAGAACTACCTTAAGCACAAGCGAAAGGAGATGTCTATGGAGGATCTTATTGTTAGACTTCGTATTGAAGAAGACAACAGAGGGTCCGAGAAGAAAGTTAATGTTGCCACTGAGAAGGCAAACATGGTGGAGCATGCTCAAAGCTCCAAGCCCAAGAAGACTAATTCTAGTAAAGGGGCAAAGCTGGCACCCAAAGGAGGGATTTCGAAGTCGAAATTTCAGGGGAAGTGCTACAACTGTGATAAAGTTGGTCATAGGTCTTCTGACTGCAAGAAGCCCAAGAAGCCCAACAAGAAGAAAGAAGCAAACATGGTAGAGAATATCTCCAAGGATATGGGTGATATAGACCTCTGTGCTACGGTCTCTGAAGTGAACCTGGTCGGTTCTAATCCACGTGAATGGTGGATTGATACTGGTGCTACTAGGCATGTTTGCTCAGACAAGGCGATTTTCTCTAGCCTCAAAGCTTCTGATGCTGGTGAGAAGCTCTACATGGGGAATTCGGCAACTTCTACCATTGAGGGTGAAGGCACGGTGATCCTGAAGATGACCTCTGGGAAGAATCTGACTTTGAAGAATGTACTTTATGTGCCTGATATTCGCAAGAACCTTGTGTCTGGTTCTCTGTTGAGTAAGCATGGCTTTCGCATTGTAATAGAGTCAGATAAAGTAATTTTGTCTAAGAGTGGTATGTTTGTAGGCAAGGGTTATTTAACCGATGGGCTTTTTAAGCTCAATGTAATGTCCGTTAAGGACGTTAATGAAATGAAGAATTCTTCTGCTTACTTGCTTGAGTCTCCTAATTTATGGCATGCTAGATTAGGACATGTAAATTATGACACTTTACGACGTTTAAGTGCAAAAGAATACATACCTAAACTTACTATCGATTTAAAACATGAGTGTGAGACTTGTGTTGAGGCAAAATTAACGTAAATCATCATTTAAACGTGTGGAAAGGAACACCAAAGTGCTAGACCTAATACATAGTGACATATGTGATTTAAAATTCGCTCTAACAAGAGGAGGAAACAAGTATTTTATTACATTCATTGATGATTGTACAAAATACTGCTATGTATATTTGTTGAAAAACAAAGACAAAGCTATAGATAAATTTAAAATCTATAAGGAAGAAGTTGAGACACAACAGACTGAGAAAATCAAAGCGATACGAAGTGATCGTGGAGGTGAATATGTTGAACCATTTGGAGAATTCTGTTCACAACATGGTATAATCCATGAGGTCACTGCACAATACTCCCCTCAGTCAAATGGTGTGGCTGAAAGGAAGAATCGCACTCTGAAAGAAATGATGAATGTGATGTTGTTAAGCTCTGGGCTTCCACAATCGATGTGGGGAGAAGCCATCTTAAGCGCAAATAATATTTTAAATATTACGATGCGCAAGAATAAGGATGTAAGTCCTTATGAAATGTGGAAGAAAAAGAAACCAAGTTACCAACACCTGAAAGTGTGGGGGTGCCTTGCAAAGGTACTGATCCCTACACCGAAGAAGGTGAAGATAGGTCCTAAGACTGTGGATTGTATTATCATCGGATATCCTCCACATAGTACTGCATATCGGTTTCTTGTTCATGAATCCAAGATTCCTGATATTCAAAAGAATACCATTATGGAATCAAGGAATGCCTCATTCTTTGAGACGATGTTTCCCTGTAATCCAGGTTACCAACAACCTACGACGTCTAAACGATCTCATGAGTCTGTAGATGACGATAATGAGAGTGACGAAAGTGAAGACGAAAATGTGGGGGTAGTGAGAAGGAGCAAAAGACAACGAACGGAGAAATCCTATGGGTCTGATTTTATGACCTATTTGCTCGAAGAAGGTGACCCAAAAACCTATAAGGAGGCGGTTACCTCACCTGATGGACCTATGTGGAAAGAGGCCATCAAGAATGAAGTTGATTCAATTATGCAAAATCATACTTGGGAATTAGTGGACTTGCCAACTGGTTGCAAACCATTAGGTAGCAAGTGGGTTTTCAAGAAGAAGTTGAAAACTGATGGCACTATTGATAAGTATAAGGCCATACTTGTAATTAAAGGATAAAAGCAACAAAAAGGCCTTGATTACTTTGATACATATTCTCCTGTAACGAGAATAACGTCCATAAGGATGATGTTTGCTATTGCTGCAATGCGTAATCTAACTATACATCAAATGGATGTGAAAACATCCTTCCTAAATGGGGACATAGATGAGGAAATCTATCTGGAACAACCCGAAGGGTTTGTTGTCCCAGGACAAGAAAGGAAAGTTTGTAGATTGGTGAAATCATTGTATGGTTTGAAACAAGTGCCTATGAAATGGCATGAAAAATTTGATGAGGTCGTGCTGGCCAATGGCTTCAAAATCAATTAATGTGATAGCTGTGCCTATTACAAGGATAACGAGAACAGCTATGTCAAGGAGAATGATAATGGCTATGTCATGATGATGCTATATGTAGATGATCTACTTATTGCCGGAAGCAATGATAAAGTGATCAAATCTACCAAGGACATGTTGAAATCAAGATTCGACATGAAAGACATGGGACTAGCAAATGTAATTCTGGGAATTCAAATTTCTAGAATATCATAGGGTCACGCATTAAGTCAACCACATTATGTTGACAAGATCCTTGAGAAGTTTCTTAAGGATGACTTTGAGAAGTTAGGACACCTGTGGATACGACTTTACACCTATCCAAGAACAAAGG
Source organism: Apium graveolens (assembly GCF_009905375.1). Taxonomy (NCBI): domain Eukaryota; kingdom Viridiplantae; phylum Streptophyta; class Magnoliopsida; order Apiales; family Apiaceae; genus Apium; species Apium graveolens. Next base: position 257,160,264 of record NC_133653.1, read on the forward strand.
TGTAGCTGTTTCCCAATTGGAATACTCGAGGATAATTGATAGTCTGATGTACCTCATGAGTTGTACAAGACCAGACATTGCATACTCAATTAGCAAGTTGAGTAGGTTTACGAGTAATCCGGGAGCTGATCATTGGAAAACGATCATAAGGGTACTAAGGTACTTGAGGGGAACTCGAGACTATGGACTGCACTATGGCAGATAACCAGCAGTATTAGAAGGATATACTGACGTAAATTGGATATCTAGCAAGAAAGCACTTAAGTCTACGAGTGGCTATGTGTTTACATTAGCTGGAGCGACAATATCATGGAAATCCTCAAAACAAACGGTGATAACTCATTCCACGATGGAAGCTGAGTTTGTGGCACTAGATAAATGCGCCGAAGAGGCTGAATATCTACGTCAGTTTCTGGAGGATATTCCAAGATGGCCAAAGCCTGTAACTGCAATAGGGATTCACTGTGATAGTCAATCCGCTATTGGCAGAGAACAGAGCACGATGTATAATGGAAAGTCTCGTCATATACGACGACGACACAGTTCCATTAGACAATTGATCTCAACTGGAATTATCACTGTTGACTATATACCGTCAAAAGATAATATCGCGGATCCACTAACCAAAGGGTTATCAAGAGAAGTGGTTGAGAAATCATCGAGAGGGATGGGCCTTAAGCCTATTGCTTAACGGCATCATGGTGGACACCCAACCATTGCTGACTGGAGATCCCAAGAACTTGATTCAATGGGACAACTAAATCATGATGACCAAATCACTGTGGGGGTAACCCCTGGCCTGTTCCTATGATGAGGAAACAGTGAAACCCGTAAGGTACGAGGTTAAGCTTTGAGCTTTTAATGATCTTTGATGAATACATGGAGCTCAGGAGTGAACGCATGGAATTCAGTTGAGTAAACGCGGGTTACTCTATAAGATAAAGATCACCTATGTGGGAGAGAAGTGGGGCCGCTTCAAAGGAGAATTGCGAGGCACAATTCTTTAGAAACTTCTGCAGAACCAGGACGATGTTCCATGGCCAAAATGGACATACTCATGAGAGCTAAACGAGTTGATGATACACGCACACACATTCACATATGTATTAGTATTACAAATTTACACAAAAACTTCGACAAATTGATATACATATATTTATGCACAACAACTTGAAAATAGTACAATTAGCTGCTGATAAACTCTTTGATATTTGACTGTCTCATAATCAGGTTTCGTAGAACGAAAAGATCACTGTAATTCTGTAAATATGTAATGACTAGATATGGATATGAATGAGGGAAACACCTCCCTCCAATGCCAAAGGAAAAAACAATCAAATAAGATATGGACTCGCTTTCTTCTTTTGACGAGAAACCACAGGCTGGAAGAAAGTGAACCAAAAACCTCGGTCCTAAATCCCTTAATAAAACCTACTTGTATGTAATAACAAGTGGATCTAGTTTAGCAAATCTTGTATACTCAGGAGTCTGCTCAAGAATGGCCGTAAAGCTGCAAGATGCCTTAGGACACTCTTCACGCAGAAGATGGCCACAACCATTTGATGCTATAGTTTGAACAGAATTTAACTAAAACTGGGATACTTGAACTGCTGGTACTAAAAACAGAACATTCATAGTGCAGATCAAAAGTAAAATCATTTCGAATATTGGGGATATCATTCTACAGAATAAAAATAACAAAATCTATGAATCGTTTGCCACATCCTTGTCTCCAGGAACCCAGTTCCACTAACAAAGCTTCCACCTTATTATGTAGTTTATTTATTTCAATCAACCCAAACTCTCCACAAAAGGAATAATGACAAAATGTGGGGCTCTACTCGGTCTATTCCAGGGATGCCATGAAGCAAGACAATCACTTGCTTCATGGCTATCAAGATTATAGGAGATGAGTTTATCAAATAAGACACCCGAATGATTTAGTATTGGTTCACCATTGTTCCTTAAACCCAAGACTGCAGGTTTAACATTTTTCTCTTCTTCTCCCAAGAATAGTCATTTCTTGGATCGCCTTTCAATACCCCCGTGTCAAAACGATTTTCATAGTTATCAACAAAAGAAGCAAGAGATATGAATAATACGATTGTCACCCATCCATTCGGGCAACACAATTTTCCAAAATCACTTGGAATTTTTTATATAAAAGCTTAATGATATTTTTATAATAATAGAATAAAATCGATGTCCTTGATTTTGTATTATAAATTGACTTAAATTTAGATAATTATTTAAAATTAATTTTAGGAACCTTACGCTCTTTTATTAATCGGGAAAATCAATATTATATATATCAATGTTACATCACATGAAGTCATGAACAGATTCCTACTATTATTTTTCTGTAAGTCAATATATTTTTCTCAATATTATACAGTATAGGAACATGATACCTGATAGCAAGATGGTTTGCCTTTCTAGACCTTGCTAATGAGTTTTTAAATTCAGATTACTTGAAATTTTGACATTAATTTTGAAGCCCATTTAAGTCTTCAACTTGATACCATCAAATTCAAATTGTTATAAATATCATATAGAAAATATTTATTGAGTTTTTGATACACTTCATCGTAAAATACGTTTTTAATTTTTTGTGATGAGGTTGCGATTTGAGTTTTTGACAAACCGAGCGGTGCGATGCGGTTTGCAATTTAACATTTTAACATTGCGGTTCAAACCGCACCACAACGCAACGCAATTTCATATATATATATATATATTTATAATATATATATATATAATGTACGTCTAAATATATTTATTTATTATAGATTCATTTCTTGTTTACTATAATTTTGTGTTATAAATACTAGATTACATATTACAAATTATCGATATATTTTTATTTTTAATCAAAAATATATAATTTTTAACCTTTTTATTAGCTAAATTTATATTATATTTTTATGTCAATATTAATTTTTTTAAATAAATAAACAGCACAAACCGCACCACATCACACCGCATTTTCGTGATGTGATTTATGCAATTTTTGAGATTACGTGGTGCAGATGCGGTTTGAAAATTTGATCAAACGTTTGGTTTGCGATTTGAGAAAAAACCGAGCCGCCCAGTCCGCGATCAGTCCTAACAAAAAATGCAAGCTTCGGATCACAATGCAATCACAAAACAGAGCTTTTGTAAATTCCGACAGCGCCAAACTTAGAACAAGAAAAGTTTGCAATCGAACACCTTAATCTCCTATGGGTACATGTAAGATCAAGAGAGCACAACTCCAAAACCAAGGACAAGTCCATGTATGAGAACGGATCATCCCAGCTCCAACATATGTCAACCTAAAATCAACCAGATCAATTTCATCTCTGAGGATTTCAATGTCTCGAAAAGCAGGATTATGAGACCCTCCTCAATGTCCAATTCCAGTATTTCTGTCATTAACTGGCCTACCAACAGTGTAGAGATGATCACATTTTAACCTCCAAACTGACCAAAAGAAAATATCAATATCAGCACATAAGACTATGAGGCTGGTAAACTTATTCCAAAGCGTACAGGCCTATGTACCAAAAAATTACACTACTGTTATTAAAGGCAAAACTGTAAACTAGTTTGTGGTCTCTTTTAGCACAAGCAGTTAGGGATTTTGGAAAACAGAATCAATAATTATCATGTACAAACTGATAGTTTCAAAAGAAGCAGTAGATGGGAAGAAGTCAGGAATATAAAAACACTCCTTTTCACTATTGGATCGACGATGCCTTAATATAGTTGTACTTCTCTATGAAACAATATACATATATCAAGCCAACACATTGGTTCTTTCAATAAGCAGACTATATTTATTTTGTACAAATACCCAATTCAAAACTTTAAGTAATAAACCATAGTGCTAACTCCCTAGCATACAACAGTTTATCAACATTTAAGATACGTTTTCAGCGAATGAATTGCTCGAGGCTAGAGCAACAAAAAATTTCATAACTACTAATCTCCTAGCTGAGAAACAAAATGTGAGCATGGTACCTTGTTCCTTTTTGTCCGCACAAGAAAATTCCAGCCATGTCATGAAGATGGTTTATATCGTGTTTGCTGATCAGCCGATTGGTCTGAAGTTACTAAAGTGCGTAACTACCCAGACATTTCAGATTCCTTAGCTAAAGTCCCAGAGGACGCAGAGGGATGGCATGACAAGCTGACCCTTCCCATCAATGTTGTGCTGATAATAATTTTCAGGGAATAAAGGCTAGAACTGTAAAGCAGGGAAATCAGAATAGGCGAGCTAGGAGGAGCCATGTCAGCTTCCCGAGATCTTACTCTCTATTTATGCACTGCAAGCCGCTCCAAAAGAAGAAAAAATGATAACAAAATTGGAGAATTGAAGATAACTTGAGCAAATTATATGCTAATATCAGTAAAAAAATAAAAAAAAAATCTCTTAATTACTAAATCTCATAGCATTGCTGTTGTAAAGACCAGAACTTAAACTAGACATACAAAAAACATAATAGTATAAACATAATTTCAAATATATAAATTAGCAAAAAAATACTTATCTTTGAAACAGTAAAGCTACACAACTTGACATAGAAACAGAGTAGGAGTAGGACAGGTGAGGGCGAGCTTTTGATTCAAATTATTAGATTGGGAATAGATATACCCTAACTAACTAATTTTGATCCTAAATTTCTATAACATTTTAAAGTACAGATTATCTTTAACCAGTGACTGAATTTGTAATTAACTAGTATGGATTCTAAGTACGGAACATAACATCTTAATCGTCTTTAACCAAAACATGAAATCTTCAAGTTTTGTTTTAAATTTCATGCTCGCTTGATTAGATTCTAGTTCGCAAATATTCCAGTATGATTGAAATTTTAGTAATAATTTTATTATAATTGAAGTTATTGTGATTTATGATAATAGTATACAACTGAATATTTATTGAACATATAACAGAAGACATCTATTAAAAAAATCATTCCAAAAAGAAGAAAATGAAAATGAAAGGGGAGCATTCAAACATAATAAAATTCACACGTCTTTACTCTTCAAACAATTTGATGATGCAACTGATGAACAGGAGCATTCAGAACACTTCATCCAGGAAAGTTGTCTGAACAAAACATCACAACCATAACATATTATCAAGCAAACCAAAACAACCCACTACGAACAATCAGAATTCACGAAATACATGAATCATTTGCCTCATCCCGGTCTCCATCAAGAATTCACATCCACTAAGAAAGCTTCCGACTTTATAAATAATTGAATTATTTCAATCAATATCAAGAAAAACCAAACTCTCCACAAAAGGAGTAATGTGAAAAGGCGGTGCTACAATTTTTTCAGTATAGGAAAAATCATTCCAATGATACCATGATTCAACAAACTCATTTTCTTCAAGGCTATCAAGACTATAAGAAATAAGTTTATGAAAATCGTAAGGTACTGGTCTATTTTTAAACACTAGACCCAATTGGGTAACTAATGGTTCACCATTGTTCCTTAACCCCAAGACTCCAGGCTTAACAGATTTTTTTGTGCAAACACTCATCTTCTTCTCCCAAGAATATTCATTTATCGGATCGCCTTTCAATACCCCCATGTCGAAACAATTTTCATAGTTATCAACAAAGTAAGCAAGAGACTGGCCAAATGGATGAATAACACGATTATCACCAATTTCACGCGATATCCATTCAGGCAACATAATTTCACGCAGTATTTCAGTCTTTGTATCGAAGCACATAGCTATATGAGTATAGCCTCTAAGCCCTAACCAAAATGCTGCACCATTAACGAAAACTGTGTCATGCATATTACTTAAATGCATATGACATTTATCTTGATTCTTTTTCTTCCAAGAATTAGTGTTAAGACTATAAACACCAATAATGACTGAGTGGTGGTTATCAGGCAAATGAGGTTTATAAATATGTACCACAAAATAATCATTAACTTCAGGAACAAATCCAAAAGCCAGAGCCTCCCATGAATCCACCATGTCATGTAGTCTTGAGGGAAGAGGTGAATCTGGAAGAGTTTTATATTTTTGAATAAGAGGATTCCAAAGATATATATTGCGATTATATCCTTCATCATCACCATGATGAACTACATTTGACGCGCAGATTAAACCATATGATACTGCATACCAGACATAGGCATAATATAGAGATGGATCGTGAAGATTAGGAATGATATCTCTAACTGTGCAGTATTCTTGACAATTTACATCATCGAAACGAACTGATAATTCATGGGTATGATTCTGTCGGAAAAACAGCAATTTAAGATGATTATGGGTGGTAACTTTCTGACGATTAAAGTGGAGAGTGATAAACAAGGGAGTTTTAATAAGATTATACCATGACTTTTGCACGCATATGCACCGCAATATATATTTGACTGGTAGTCTTATAAACATTTCTGTTAAGACTTCTTCAGGTAAATTGTCTATCGAAGTGTAACTTGGTTTCATCTTCAAATCCATATATGTTTCCATCTGCACAAAAAATAAGTAAGTGCATATATACAAATGAATATAAATACAGTTAATAAGTTGCCCAAGGGAGAAACCAATACATATAATTACGTATTTCATGCAAGCTTAAACTTCCCGCTTCAATTACACTTAAAATCAGTAATGCTAAAGCTCATAAAAAAAACCCGGTAATGCTGAAACTGAATAGTTTTTCAGTTAAGTAGAATGCAGAACTACTGAAATTATAAGAAAATGCTTAGTTTACAAAATTGTGTAAAACATTTTGTACATAATGTCATTTGATGGGTTTTGATTGGAATCGGCCCCTTGAATTCACACCAACAAGTCCAATTAAAACATCCTACATCAATTGTCATGTCATTCTGTACAATTTTTTTGTACAAAATTATGTACAACTAGCACTAATCGAAATTATAAGTACCACGCAATGTCCATAAAGCTGATGATCAGTAAGCATATATAACATATATAAATAGAATCGACCTCGTGACATCTAATTAACACTCGTAGATGCTCATCGTATTGAACCAGGCTTCCTCTTGGCAACCATTAATACGAACAATTACAATTGTATCATCTAACTGCTAAGGTAAATTACGAGGTACAATGACATCGTATAACGTTCTCTAATCTCCCCAGATCCTTTAAAGTTTCTTTATTACGAAAGTAATCGTAATTGTATGTTAAGACAGTCTAACTTAAATCGAAACTCCAATAAAATTAACAAGTAAATTGACATCATTGTAAAATCATTAGCAATAACAGCCTAGGATTCATATACACAAAAGATTTTTATATTCAAACAGACTTATTTATAAACCATGGAATTGCAAAAACAACGCATAAATTAATGAAGCAAGCTAAATTAACACACTGATTAAATAGAGAAGTACCTTGTACAAGGAACTTAATGTCTAGGAACGTGAAACTAGAATAGGGTTTCTTCGATAACGCTTTTTATGACACTTTCGTAACACTCTTTTCATGTAACTGGGTCTCGGGGAAGTGCTTTTTAAAGTCGAATCAAGAAAATTCAAATTTGGTGCTGATTAACCTAAATTTTCCTGCAAATCCGATCCAAATTTGGATGTTTCAAATTTCAATACAAATTGCGATTTTGTTATTTTGAATGTATTTAGCTTATCATATTATAGGTTAACTAGTTTACTCAGCCGCTTTTAGCAGCAGCTTTTAAAATAATTTTTCGTCTTAATTTTGTTTTCAAATCTAATCTTGTGATTTGGAAATTATGAATAATAAACTAAAAAGTTTGAAAAATTATTTTCTTTTTAAATATTTTATTCCAATGAGTCGCTCTCTCATTATTCACAAATTATCATAAAATCTATTATCTATCTATTATATATATAATACAACAACATGAAGGTTTAATGAGCAATTTAATTAATATGACGATTATGCCCCTACATTAATATCAATATAATATTTATTTCACCTTATCATTCATTTATTAAGGATTACTAAATGTTTTATATTTAATATATGCATTTATACATACATGCATACATACATACATACAGACATGCATACATACATACATACATACACACATACATATATACACACATATATACATACATACATACATACATACATACATACATACACACACACACACATACATACATACATATATACATACATTCATATATACATAAATGCATGTATGGATGCATACATAAATGCATGTATGGATGCATACATACATACATACATACATATATACATACATTCATACATGCACACATATATACATACATACATACATACATACATACATACACACACACATACATACATACATACATACATACATACATATATACATACATTCATACATACATAAATGCATGTATGGATGCATACATAAATGCATGTATGGATGCATACATGCATACATACATACATATATACATATGTACATGCATGTATACATACATACATACATGCATGCATACACACATACATATATACAAAGACAGGCATACACACACATATACACATACACAAATACATACATACATACTCATATATTTTTATTTGTCATCAATTTAACATCGTTCTCCAACACAATGAAATGACCAAATATTATATAAAATTATATGAAATAAAAAATAAAATAAACTATTTATACACATATGTACAATTTATACTTCACTATTAATGATTATGTGACATATATCATATACTCCCACCGTCCCGTAGGTTGTTAATATCGTTAGGGGGGTTTGTTGAGCAAATTAATTCATATGACAATTAAACACCTTTATTAATATCTATCTAAAATTTAATTTACCTTATCAATAATTTATTAAAGAATTTCAATTGTTTTATAATTACAATGTGCATACATACACATATACAATAAATATAGACATGTATATAAATTAATACAGGGACATACACACGCATACATACTCGTATATTCTTATTTGTCATCAATTTAAACTCGTCCTCCAACATAATTATATGGTCAAATATTATATTAAATTCAATGAAATAAAAAATAAAATAAACTATTTATACATATACGTACGATTTATACGTCATTATTAATCATTCTATGACATATATCATATACTCCCACCTTCCTATAGGTTGTTAACATCGTTGTTAGACACAAAGATTAAAAATGGAATTATGTTCAAGAAAAATTAAGAAAACGAGGGCAAAAATTTGGAGCCATTATAAAGATAATATGTTATTTTAGGAAATGTTAACAATCTTTTGGAACATCTCAAAATAGAAACTTATTGGGTAGGAGAGTATCATATGTCATTCAGTGAGTAAACCTACAGTACTGACGTCAATTGCCTATACAGTATGACACATCAATCACATTTTTAACACATAAACACATTAAATAATTAAAAAATAAATTAATATTTTTTTTATATTTAGAGTGATTGATATAATCACTTGTATCTTTTTTAAGCATTAACATATTACAAATACCATTTAGTTATGAAGTGACAAAAAATGTAAACTAACATCATTTATTACTTCATGCGAATGCACCATGACAAACATATCTTAATCACTCGTGCTCATATGCATAAACAAATAAATTATTTATCCATCAGGTAACAACATAAATATATCATCACCAATTACAGCGAAAACTGTTTCAATTAGCACAATTTAGAGTATACCTGTGCATTGCACGAGGTATAGAGATAGTTTTATTTAAATTGTTAAAATATTATTGTGGTGTTAAGTGAATTGTTATGAGATGCCTACATCGGGTACTAAATGTTGGCATCACATAAATTAAAGTGTCAACTTTATTTGTGCTATCAATGATTATATATATAGACACACACACACACTCCCTCAATTCTTTACATTCAGAAGAAAGTGTCCGGTACGCATTTTGAGGTGCATATAAAGTATAGTTTCATAACTTTTTAAAAAAATATATTTTTTTCAATAAAAATTTAAATATTTAGTTTTTATTTAAAATCGTAAAATTAGGTTACGGAACTAACATTTATATAAAGTTTAAAATATGTGTCGGACACTATCTTCGGAATGTAAAAAAATGAGGGAGGGGGACGGAGGAACAATTATTATTTTTGTTAAATTTTTCAAGTTAATTTTTTGGCGTGTATTTATGTGAGCTGAGGGTAAAAGAGAGGTCTTTGAGAGCTCGTTTTCCCGAAAATGTATTGAAGGTGTGGTTATGTAGTCTTGCGCATATTGTTGGTAGGAGAATTGTCGTTAAACTTAGTGTGTGCTTTGGGATCCCTGTCCCTGCATTCGACGGGTTGTCCTTGTCGGGAAACTTTGGGGTTATCTCGCACTTTGCACTTATACGCTTGAGATCAATCATCATGTAATCTGGTGGATTATCCTCATCGCGGGGTCGAGGATGCGCTTGAGCATTTGCGGTAAGTCATGGTTTTACATGCAATTATGATCGACGAAGTTAGTGGTAGCGGAGAGGATATCCATCGGCCGGGGAGTTTCCTTATTCGTGAAGTTATGAAGTTGTATTTGAGCCTTGGGCCATTGTGACTAGGCCGCATCGCTAGAAACTCCTAAAAAAATATATGTTCGAGTTATAATAGAATTTCGACAACTCCTATTGGGCCTCGGAATGGGAAGCCAAGTCCATATTTGTAACGATTGGGATTTTCGTAAATTATATTATGTGAATAAAATATAAATTATGTGCATTATGTGCAAATTATGTGAATTAGTGGAGAAATATTTAAAATGAATTATTCCAGTTTGACGAGTCAGTACAAGACTTAAGATATGAAGTGTGATTAATAACCAAGTTAAAGTGTCAGCTGGGTCGTCAGATGAGACGTGACCCGTAAAGGCTGCTTAAATAAAAAGTGGAATTGATACGATGATTAAGAGCGAAATTCAAATGAAGTATGTGGAAAATATGAGATGAAAAAGGTTGTATGTGTTTATATGATTAATTGACTAAGGGTATGTGAAATTGAATTATTATTTGAATTATCGATTTGTTGATAAATGCGAAGAATACTTATAAGTAAAGTTTAAATGAGAAAAATGGCAGATATGAGTTTTGATTGAATGAGATATATTAATACATATTATTTGACCTTTATATGTGCAAAATTGTGATTGGGGAATGTTTGAATATTTTTAAATGATTTATTTTACAAGAAATAAGGGTTATTTGATCTTTAAGTAATTTTATAAAATATTCAGAGTATGTTCAAGTTATAAAACTTGCTCTATTATCTCTAAAATAGTCCTAAAGACTTTTTAAAAATAAGAGTTGAATTTATTTTAAGTTTTTGGTATTTAAAAGTGTTTTTATGAAAGTTGTTTCTATTTTGTGCGTTATCTTACAAATATTGCGAGAAATGAACCGCAAGCTCAAACATTATTTTAAAAATACCAGGGGATAGAGATTTTCATAAAAAAAAAATTATAAACCCATTAGGACACCCCCTCCCTTCCTTTTTCTTCCAACTCTTCGTCTCTCTTTTCTCTCGACTCTCTCTCTAACCTCTCTCTCTCTCTCTCTCTCTCTCTCTCTCTCTCTCCGAGATTACACACTCATTTCTTCATCAAATTTCAGTATGAGACCATGTATGTGTTTAATTTTTCCTCCTCTATAACTCTTTATAGTTGCATGCATATTTCTTTGAGTTTGATTCGAAACCCTAATTCCGGTTTGGTTCTGTTTTCCAAATTTGGATGGGATTGTGTGGTTTTGTGAGTGATTTGTGATGTTAAGCGTGTTTACATTAGTAAATAATCAAAATTGGTGGTTTTTAAAGGCTGGAAACCCCGATTAGGCACTGTGAGAAAACCGCCGCCACCAGTGGTGGACTATGATGTTATTACTGAGCTCTATATTTCCTAAATTCGATAATTGATGTTTGCATGTTGTGATGAGAGAATTTTTCATATTTTATTAATTTAAATTTTGTTCGGTTTTTGTGATTAGTTGATAAATATGAGATCTAAAACCTATTTATTAATAACCATTGAGGTACATGTGCGATTATTGGAATTTTTCAGATTTGATAAGATCGATTTCGTGAATTGGGAATCTAATTTTGGTTTGTGATTCAACTGTTAGGCGATTAATAATACTGCATGTAAAAGGTGTTTTAAAAAATTCAGAAGTGGATATGTGCTTATGATTGATTGATATGGTTATAAGGGAAGCTTGTACATATGAATACTTAATTTCAATTTTTTTGTATAAATACAATGTTAAGAAATCCTCTATAATTGACAATATGGATTGCTTAAAAATTACATGTATTATGATACTAGAAGGATACTAATTGGGATTACGTGACTCATAATAAGTACATGATTATACATGTTATATGTGAACAAGATGTGCTTGTGTGATTACTTGGATTATAGTAAGTTAATAAAAGTTTGAGAATAAGAAGATAAAAGTGTGAATTTGTTATTAATAAAGGTGACAATGTGCTATTTGACTTCGTGATGTCTGATTATAAGTCTATATGTAAGTTGTTGAGTGGCATTTATGATACTTTATTATGCTCTAATTAGCTTTGAATTGATGTATTTGTATTCAAGTTGTTAAGTGTTTTAATGTGTTTTCTAGTGTTTTTGCATTTCAGGTATTATCTAGGTAATTAGGTGAATTAGCATTGTTTTGGTGCTAATTTGGTGTCAAGGTGGTGTTGGAATAAAAGCTCGTGGAAAGCCGGCTCGAAGCAGCAATGAAAAAGATGAAATCTGAGTTTTTCCCAGAAGGACGGCGCGCCCGCGCTGTGATAGCGCGCGGCCGCGCCGGTGCGAAAGTTTTGAATCCTGATTCTAATGCAATTCTAATTGGGAGACTTCCAGATTGATTAGGGCTGCTATATATATTCAAATAAGAATATTTTCATAGAAGAGACATACCAGAGCGTAAGGAGAGCCGTAAGAAGACCATTTTAGCATGGATTCAATGAAGATGAATAAAATCTTGTTTTTACTTGTGAATCTTTGTTCTAAGTTGTAACTTGGATGCTAGTTTTCTTACTTGTGAACCTTTAATCTTGTTTCATACTTGGTTTTGTTATTTAAGTATAAAGACTATGTTTATTATACCATGCTTTCATCGGAACCCACGTTGATGATGAGTCTGATTATGGGCTAATCGTTATCGTGGTGTTCTAGCGGATTTATTTATGGATTTCTTTAGTTAAAATTTTTTATATGCCTTAGTGTGTGGTGATTGAATGATAACCTAGTATTGGTTGTGCTTATTCTTCTTATAAGAGTCACAAACTTGTAAGATAGCGTGTTAATTCTTAATGAAGCGACAATGAATTTAAGGATTTAGAACTTGCCATGCTAGTATAGGTTCATGTGTTATTGTTATGCATGATTCGTAGGTAATTTTACCCATCTTACTTGCCCTGTGTATTCATGATAGATAACTTGTGCTTAAAACCGTTATGTTGTCAAATTCTATAGACATATAGGGTCTCAATATTTTTGGTGTCTATTCAGCTTCTATCTTTTTATGGATGTCTGGTAGTATGTAATTCGTGCAATGAAAGTTGGCGTTTAGCAGTTTCGTGTTATCTGTTTAGTGTCATCACCATTGCATGCTAAGGTTAAGAACAATAAGGCTATTGAATGAAGATAGACATTAGTTATAATCATTAGTTTAATTCGTAGTATAAACAACCCAAATTGTTATCGTCTTAGCATTGGATAATAACCATATCATCGGTGAATAGGTGCATAAATTACATAGTTAACCAACACCAGTCTCTTTGGGAACGAACTAGAAAAGATTCTATATTACTTGCTAACGTTTATACTTGCGTGAATTATTAGCGCATGTTTAGCCCTAACAAGTTTTTGGCGCCGCTGCCGGGGACTGCAGTGTTAACTTTTAGTTTATGTGTTTATCATCAGTGATCGTTAAAGTTCATTGACTCGGACATTGTTACTTACATACATTTTTTTCTTGTTGTATTTCAGGTAATTTAGAGATCGTTTATGTAAACACGTTCGCGAGTTCATAGGAGAATTCTGGAAAAAGACGAGGAAGAAGTTGTAGGGGATCGTAGGGAAGATTTTGAGGACGAAGAGAAAGTAGCTGAAGAAGAGAAAATTGAAGAACCGCCTTTATTAGAGATGGCGGATCAAGCAGATAATTTTAAGGCTTTAATAAAAAATTCTAAGCCTAAGATCAATGACATATAGTCAAGCATCATTAGGCCAACCATCAAGGCTAACACTTTTGAGATCAAGTCAAGCACGATCCAGATGATACATAACTCAGTTCAGTTTTGGGGTAATCCTATTGAGGACCCAAACATGCACATCAGGGATTTCATCGAGATCTGTGACACTTTCAAGTTCAACGATATGTCTGAAGATGCTATCAAGCTGCAACTGTTCTCATTGTCTCTGAGGGACAAAGCGAAGTGTTGGTTACATTCTCTACCACCAGGGTACATCACCAATTGGGAGGATCTTGCTCAAAAGTTTCTCACTAAATTCTTTCCTATGGCGAAGACTGCTGCAATCAGGAATGCTCTTACTTAGTTTGCTCAGCAAACTGGTGAATCTCTGTGTGAGGCTTGGGATCGATATAAGGAGATGTTAAGGAAGTGCCCACACCACAGCATGCATGATTGGATGATTATAAATTGTTTCTACAATGGTCTAGGTGCACACTCGAGACCTATGCTTGATGTAGCATCTGGTGGACCCTATGGGCTAAAAGATACAATGAAGCTTATGAGTTGATTGAGCTAATGGCAACCAATGAATACCAAAATCCTACGCAAAGAATGTTGCAAGAAAAGGTAGCAGAAATTCTGGAAGTGGATTAAGCTACTGCTATAACTACTCAACTTCAAGCTTTAACGATGAAGTGGACTCTTTGGCTATGTTAGATATATTTGTGATGTCATGTCTAATAATGATTTGTGTTTAGTTTTCAGATCTTAACTAACAGGACAAATCAGGACTTAACTGGAAATCAGTACTTATACTGAAGTCATGACTTAAGATATCAGAACTTAAGTTGTCAGGACTTAAGTTATCAGAAGATATTTATCAGAAGATAATATCAGGACTTAAGGAGACTTTCAGATAAGGAAGGCAGCTGATTGAAAGGAAAGAAGATCGAGACTAAAATAAGAAGAGATATGCATGAAGAAGAATTCTATGAAGAATAGAATACTTGGAAGAAAAGATAACTAGTTGATATATATTAGGATGCTGAATCATATTCGATATCAATTAGAAGATTATCTTGTAACTGTGTGTCTATATAAACACAGCATAGGGTTTACACTATATGTATTATCTTATTCGAGAATATTATTCATTGTAACCCCAGCAGCTCTCGTGATAATTTGTTCATCACTGAGAGAAAATAGTTCTTTATAACAGAGTTTATTGTGTTGAATAAAATCTGTGTTCTGTTACTTGAGTTCTTATATTCGATTTGATTGTAGTAAACACTGTATTCAACCCCCTTCTACAATGTGTGTGACCTGACAAGTGGTATCAGAGCAATCTGTTAACATACATACAGTAAAGATCCAAAAACAATCATGTCTGAAGAAACACAAACTCCAACCAAGCCCACCAAAACTGAAGAAACTCTAAAGACTCAAATCCATAATCGATATGAGACTATTAGGGTTCCCATACTGAAACCTTCTGAGTATCCCATATGGAAGGTGAGGATGTCTATGTTTCTGGAAGCTACAGATCCAGAATACCTTGACAGAATTAATGAAGGACCACATAAGCCAACCAAGCTCTCCGTTGTAGTTGCAGATCAGCCAGCACAGACTGTACCAAAGGAGAAAAGTGAATATACAGCTAAAGATATCTCATCTATTGCCAAAGATGCAAAGGTAAGACATTTGTTGCATAGTGCCATTGATAATGTCATGTCAAACAGGGTAATTAACTGCAAGACTGCAAAAGAGATATGGGATGCCTTGGAGACAAAATGTCAGGGAACTGATTCAATGAAGAAGAACATGAAGATTATACTCACTCAAGAGTATGAGCACTTTGACTCAAAACCTGATGAGTCATTAACTGGTTTATATGATAGATTTGTCAAACTCTTGAATGATCTGTCACTGGTGGAAAAGGAATATGATCTTGAAGATACTAATCTTAAATTCCTTTTAGCTCTTCCTGAAAGTTGGGACTTGAAGGCAACTACTATAAGAGACAACTATGCTCTTGATGAAATTTATGGTATGCTCAAAACTCATGAACTTGAGATGGATCAAAGAAGCAAGAGGCATGGGAGAAAGTCAAGGACAGTTGCTCTTAAGGCTGAGGAGAAATCCCCTAAAGTGGTTGTCTCAAAGAAAGGCAAAGGAAAGGCTCTCATCACAAAGTCTGATACTGAGTCATCAAGTTCTGACAGTGATGAGGATTCAGAAACTGAAAGTCTATCTGAGATGGATGCTGATGAAGAGATGATGAAATTGTGTGCTCTTATGGTGAAGGGTATCGCAAAGATAGCTTACAGGAAATTCAGAAGGGGAAAGAAGTTTTCCAGGAAAAGTGAAAGTTCTGATAAGAAGGGATTCAGAAAATCTGAAGGCAAAGCTGGAAAGTCTGACAGAGGAGATTACTCAAATGTTAAATGCTACAATTATGGTGAGAAAGGACACATATCTCCTGACTGCAAGAAAGGAAAAGGTGACAAAGGTAAGGCACTTGTCACAAAGAAGAAAAGCTGGACAGACAATTCAGATTCTGAAAGTGAGGTGAACTATGCTTTGATGGCAAATGCTGATAGCAGTTCTGAAGCTGCTGAGTTAAAGGTAGTTCAAACAACTTATGCTTTTCATGCTGATGATATTACTGAGTTGAGAAGATATCTTAAAACCATGTTCATTAGTTATAGAGATCAAACTTTAACATGTGAAAGGTTAACTTCTGAAAATTTGGCTTGTAAGAAAAGGAATGACTATTTAGAAAAGGAGTTAGTTATGTTTCATCAAACTCAGAAAGAAAGATATGATGCTTTTTATGTTAGAGATGAAGTGTTAAAATTAAATCAATCTCTAAAAACTGAGTTGGAAAAGGAAAGAGAGATTATCAGGACTTGGACTAACTCTGGCAGAACAACTCAGAATTTGTTAAGTAGTGGAAACTGGAAAGAGGGCTTAGATTATGGAGATGATAAGAATAATAAAGGAACTGTAGAAATTGAGCCTATAATTATTAAATAAAAGTCAAAGGTAAATCATGTTAAGTTTATAGCCGTAAAGTCTGATATTGATAAATCAGAAGTTAAAGAGAAATTAACTTCTGACAAACCAAAAAAGGATAAGCCAACTGAAGTTAACATAGGCTTAATGACAAAGAAGCAGCTTAAGCATAAGCTGAAAGATGTTAAGAATGTAAACAAGGTAAAGTCACCTAGGAAAAATAGGAATGGATAGGAAGGTGTGAATAAAAGCAATGATTATAAGCCTGTTCCTAATGCTCCTAGAAAGAAATGTTATAACTGTGGAAATTCTAACCATCTGGCTTCTTTTTGCAGGAAGAATAAAAATATAAACTCCTTACCTTCAAAATCAGGAGTTAAGAGTCAGTCTGTTAGATATAGGCCACAAAATCCTTATTTTCATTGTGGTAGTTTATGGCATTCCATTTATACTTGTAAGGAATATCATAGTTTGTACTATGATTATTATAAAATAAAACCTTCTTTAAAGAAAGTTAGCATTATTTCTTCTAGTGTAAGTTCTGATGCAAAGTCTGATACTGTAAATTCTGATAAGAAAAATGTTAACATAAACTGTGATGTTAAATCCGCTGCAAATATTAACAAACTTAATAAGTCCAAAGGATCCAAGCAAGTCTGGGTCCTTAAAACTAATCATTAGTGGTCTTTGTGATTGCAGGGCAACAGGAAAAACATCCTAGTTATTTTATGTATTAGTCAATAATTAATGTAATATTTTTTCTATTTAATAATATAATTTTTTTAGAAAATTACAAAAAATAGATTGAAACAGTTTAAGAGCCGCCACCTCACCGCTCTCATCTTCTCCTTTACATAAGCATAGAATAATAATATAATGATATAATGATTTTAAAAAAATATTGAGAAAAATTATTTGTAAATACTTGCCTTTGTAGTATTTTATAGGATAAAAATTAAAAGAATAATATAAAGAAAATGTAATATAGTAAGTTGATATTAGGAAAAAAGGAGAAACGATATTTAAAAAGACTTTAAGAGAGCCGCCACCTAACTGCTTTCGTCTTCTCCTTTACATAAGCATAGAATAATAATATAGTGATATAATGATTTTTAAAATACTGAGAAAACTTATTTGTAAATAATTGCCTTTGTAATATTTTATAGGCTAAAAATTAAAAGAAAAATGTAATACAGTTAGTTGATATTTGGAGAAATAGGAGAAACGATATTTAAAAAGAATTTAATGAGAATATTTAGATGGTAAGTTGATTTAAATGGAAAGCAGAAATTTTAGAAGAATATTACGATTTTAAGTTGATTTCAAAAATCTTAATTAAAGTTTTTGTAAAAAATTTAGGAGAATATTACGAATAAGGAGAAAGAGGAGAATTGGTATTAAAAGGAAATTTAGGAGAATATCAATACGGTAAGTTAATTTAAATGGAAAGTAGAAGTTCTAGGAGAATATTATGATGATAAGTTGATTTCAAAAATTTTAATTAAATATTTTACAGAAATTTTAGGAGAATATTATATACGGTGATAGTATATTTAGAAGAATATAAGATAATTATAATTTTTGATATTTATTAACTCAAAAAATTGAGAAAATTAGAAAAATAGAATGAGACGATCTGAGATGCGCCACCTAAACGTCCGCGCCTTATCCTTTATAAGTATATTGATGATTGATTGATGATTTATAATTTTTCTTTATTATTAAATTGAGCAACATGTCTTTGTCAAAAAAAACAAGCATATAGGGGAAAATATTCTAATTAAAAAAATTAGTATGTGTTAATGTTTTTCTATTTTATAATTAATGAAATAATCATATTTTTCGTTAATCAAGTATACAACTTTAATGCATATATAATATTTTTTTAAAATTTATTTATTAGATTCGATGTAAATAGTTAATTAATATTATTTGATTATTTGATTCGTCTCTCTCTCTCTCCCTATCACAGAAACCCTAATTCGTTTCTCTCAAATATCAGGCAAACAAACACTGCTTGATTAATTTTAATCATGAATTTACATTCCTTCTTAATGTTCTATCGATTCATATCAAAATCTCAGCTTTTCTTTTCCCCAAATTACCAAATCGACAAATCATAAAATCGCCTCATTATTTCTTTGACCTTTTTCTCGATTTCAAACCTCAAATCCTTGATTTGAAACTTCACTCGGCAGTCTCCACTCAACGACAGCGATTCAAACTCTCAGGTAATGGTTTCAGGTAGACCCGATGATTTTTCACACGACACGAAATGACACGAAAATTTTGTGTTTATTTTTGAATTTAAGGTACACGACACGAAAATACACGAATACGAAAGTATACGATAAATATTTCGTGTCGTGTTTGTGTTTACCTCTCGGGTACACGACACGACATGAGGTACATGATATAAATAAATAAATAATATATATTAATATATTTTAAAATTTATTTCTGAAACATAAATTTTATACACAAAATATAAATCACTAAAAATCACTTTCACACTATAAATCAGTTTTACACTATAAAATTTACGGGCTGGGTTGGGGACTTGGGGCTTGGGTTGTTGTTGGGCTTATTTTAGTGGATAGATAGAGACTAGAGAGTAGAGAGATTCCCGATTTTTCAAACATAAATTAGAAAACATACATACAAAATTTTAGGGTTTTGACCTGTTTGAGAGCCGCAGTCTGTCTATGGAAGAAGATGAACCAATATCTAATGATCCGGTAATTTTTCGCAACATTCATTCTTTAATTATATTTAGTTCTTTAATTATATAATCATTTTTTTCCAGTGTATACCCTCTAACTAGTTGCTTTTACTCAACCTTCGAATCTTGTATTCCTTAGCATTTATAGTCAATTTTTATAAATAAATTTGTTTCTTTATACAACAATATGAATCGTTAAGTGATGATGCGGCAGACCGGATGGAGAATGAAGAAACCGGACTAAAAACGGAAAGTTCCTTGAAACCCAAGAAAGAGAAGGGCGTTAAATGAAAATGGTCAAAAGCCTGAGATACATTTGACCTCTTTAAAGGTGTTAGAGATAAGCCAGATATAGCCAAGTGCAAGAAGTGCGATTATACAGTCACTTACAACTCAGCAACCGGGACTGGAAATTTGTTGAAGCATCAAAAAATCTGCATGAATTTAATGTTGAATTTGTATCTGCAGTGCCTGAAGAGATGAGATATGCTGCTGAATCAAGAATTCAATATTGTGGAGCAGATTGTGAAATTTGGTGTTGTTCTTGAGCTATGTAATTCACAGGATCTATCTTTATTTATGTTTAACCAAAATTTGAACATGATTTGAAAATTTTCAAAATTTCATGTACTGAATTTGTGTTATCGTGTACCAGTTCGTGTTTATTTCGTTTACATTTTGTTTTTTCATTTTTGCGTGTACCATTTCGTATCGTTTCGTTGTCGTGTACATGGAAAGTACACAAAAAATTTCGTGTACTATAATTCGTGTCGTGTTTACCCATTTTGAACTCGTGTCGTGTTTGTGTTTGCAAAATATGTACATGATTTCATTTCGTGTCGTATTCGTGTCTACTACCCAAAAACACGAAACACGAAAGTACACGACAGGATTATACACGACACAAATGATTTGCCAGGTCTAGTTTCAGGCAGGCAATGGCGGTTCCAGGAATTATAGATGAAGGACAATCTCATGGTGGAATCAGCAGGTCCAAACAGTGGTAACTCGGTGGCGACTCAGTGTGTCAACTCAGCGGGTCAAGCGAGTCAAACTGGATTTTGAGTTGGGATGTATTTTTATTTTCTTTGTCGATAAGTCTCATGTGAATACAATCATGGGCTCAAGTATTGCTTTTCATTCTCTCAATAATATATGTATATATATATATTTGACACTATATATTTATTGCACCAAGTCGGGGGTCTTCACATAAACAGCCTCCCGCTCTTCAGAGTAGGGCATAGTTTGCATACATCTTACCCCTCCAAACACTTCTCTAAGCGATATATACTGTGTATGGTTGATTGATTGATTGAATGTAAATAGTTAATCATGTTTAAATATTAAATTAAATAATAAAGAATTGATATAATATTTACGTATTATAATATGAAAAAGGTTAATTACAGTTATAGTTGGCAAAAATTTAGATCAGAGTTTGGATTAGGTATAAATCCAAATTTAAAACCCAAAAAGTTTATTTCTGTTCAGCCAGCCCGCAAGCTTCCTATTCATTCAGCCCGAAAATTGAAATGTCTGGATTTAAAAATGATCAGATAAAAGCTCATTTCGGCCCAGATATAAAGCGGGCTTTTCATAAAGCCGTATTAAAAATATAATTTTTATATAAAATTTAAAAGTATACACTATTTTGGCAAGTTTTTAAAAATTGTATTATACAATTAGAGAATGATTAAGATATATTTGGTTAGTTTGTCGATTTAGTATATTAAATAACAATAGTTATAATTTTAGCTTATTAAACGAGAACAATTTATTTTCTTATATAAGCTTGACATTGTATAAACTTTGAAAAAAACTATAATGCAACGAAAATAAATTAAATTTACACTTGTGCAACCTGATAACTCAGATCATTTCCTGGGATCCTCTCTTCCTCCTATCCGGACACTGGCCCCGTTTGTGCAAGAACATGATTATGTGAGGTTTTAGCTGAGAGTAGGGTTCCTGTAGAACAGAACTGGAGGGGGTGGTGTCCCCGCGACACCTCTGGTGTGAGAATGGGATAGGGTTTTAGAGAAGATGGGTAGAATAAGAATTACTTAAATAAATGTCGTGTGTGTATGTGTGTGGGAGAATATAAGAAGTAACCTCCAAAATGCCTTTTTGGAGGCCTTTTATAGGCCTTCAATTAGTGTTTGGGGGCTTGTAACTTAAATCAGGGTCGTTGAAATGTTCAGGGTCTTTGGGCACATGAATGTCTGTGATAGGAGCACATGTACATGTGCTCTTCCTGGAATCCGGACCGTTGGAACCTTCTGGATCCAGGGTACCCGGACGCCCTCGATGTGGGCACGTGTCCAGGTATCCCCTATTGTTGGAGCGTGCCGGGGAGTGCTCGACGTGTGCCACATGTGTGTGTCACATAATTCAATAGTATTCCTCGTACTCATAAACTAATGATTGGGAGGAATATTCTGATGTGACAAAACCACCTGGGGTCCAGTGCCACCTGGATCAGGTGCTTGGGCCCTGGGCTCATTTTCTTATGTTTTCCTAGGGTGATCCCGGGTCGGTGTTATTATGCCCTATCATTTGCCTCCCACTTCCCTATGCGGGTTTCCTGGATGATGGAGTAGCAATTAATTAAAGTAAGTTATTCTATTTGATTTGTATCCAGGGTTGGTTTCCTTTGAAGTACTTAGAAGAAATTTTTTAGGTTTTTCTTTGATTTGTATCCCCTTAACTATGGGGTCGAATAAAATATAGAAGTTCAGAGTTGATTTGGTTAGTCTCTTTGATTTGTATCCAAGATTGGTTTCCTTGGACTATTTAAAAGAAAATTTTGAGTTTTTCTTTGATTTGTAGCCCCTAACTCCGGGGTCTTGAATATCGGAGTTCAGAGTTGACTTGATTAGTCTCTTTTATTTTTATTCAAGGTTGGTTTCCTTGAATTACTTAGAAAAAAATTTGGATTTTTCTTTGATTTGTAACCTCCTAACTCCGAGGTCGTATGAACATAGGAGCTCGGAGTTGACTTGGTTAGTATTTTTGATTTGTATCCAAAGTTGGTTTTCTTGAATAAGTAAGAAGAAAGATTTGGGTTTTTCTTTGATTTATAGCCCCTACTCTGGGGTCTTACGAACACAGGAGTTCAGATTTGACTTGGTTAGTTACTTTGATTTGTGTCCAAGTTTGGTGGAAAGTTGTTTTTAGGATAAGTTTTTCGGAGAAAGGTAAAAAGATAAGGACGAGATGTCCTTGATTTGACTGGACTCTGAATAATGTTGGGATTCGAACAGATTCCACATATATGCATATGTTTATAAATATGTATATGTATATTTAAGTGTAAAAAACGTTTGCCTTTCCCCTGTTTTGTTCTCAAAACATGTGAAAAGTCAACAATACATAGTTGTAATGTTTTGAAAGCGGTGGTGAGTAACTGCAACAGTTTTATTTTTCCCAGGCAAATAGCCTTCTGCCACGTGGCTACCTTGTCTGGCTACACATTACACTTCCTTTCACCTTTTCAGTTTCTTTTTACCTCATTATAAATACTATTCCCTCCTCTTTCACTTTTCTTTTACGCAAAGAAAAGCCAATAACGAAAACTCCATTTTCTTTCCGAATTTTCAAGCTTTTCCATTAATTTTTGAGGTCGCTCCATTTGAAGCATTTACTTTATCTCATGATTTCTTGTAAGCCTCATCATCTTTTGTATTATCTTCATTTTGTATTTGCATTCCATTATTTTGCTTGAAGTCACATGACTGTTCTTCGTTTGTTCCGGTTTTGAATGTATTATCTCATATTTGTTTGATTGTGGAGATAGATAACGTTTGTGCTTATAATATAATGTTTGATTTGTGATAGAAATAGGTAGTTTTTGGTTAATTTGTATGCAAAAAATGGTTTTTTCTGGGTATTGGGTTTGATTCCAAGTTGGAGTTTTGATGTTCTTGGCTTCATGTTTCTTTGTATAATTGTATATATAGGTTGTAGATCTATGTTTTGGTGTTTCAATTTTGTAGAAAGTGTTTCTGGGTTTCTTTGTTTTTTTTAGTTTGGTTATGGCATTGACTCCGGAATTATAGTGTATGCAAGGTAGACGTTATAAATATTTTGTTAACCTTAGGTGAACAACTCGGAGTGTCCCCAGTTTATTGGTGGTATAGACTCTAGTTCTTTTTCTTCATCTTCTAGCCTGTCTTTAGATATGCCTCCAAAAGCGGAGAGACCGGTCCAGGTTCTGGCAGAAACCTTAGTTTTGGGTCCCGATAATACGTTAGCAAATGACGATGGTTCATGGGAAGACATAGATCATTATTTTGTTCAATGTCGTAGGGACCCTCTTCCTGTAGAATATTATTATAGGGACCTTTCCAAGGTGTATGGTGGTCCGGAAGATTTAAATGAGAGGGATCCATATAACAAGGCGGTAATGGATATGAGGTTTTCCGGTGCTCCCGGTACCAGGTATGCTTGTGCCACGGTGTTGAAGGATATTGGAAAAAAATACACTGACGCTGACTTAGATAGTGAGCTGAGCATAGTGTTGAATTTGGGTGGGGAATTTGAGTAGAGGTGGC
This sequence comes from Apium graveolens, assembly GCF_009905375.1. Lineage (NCBI taxonomy): Eukaryota > Viridiplantae > Streptophyta > Magnoliopsida > Apiales > Apiaceae > Apium > Apium graveolens. Next base: position 257,184,726 of record NC_133653.1, read on the forward strand.
CGGAGACAGATGAGCGTGTGTATCAAAGGCCCCCGGTGGGTATATTGGTATTACCCTAGAACATCTCCGGGGCATGAGGATAGGTTTACACCAATTTACCAAATCTTTATGCCAGGATATTGATGGCATGCCCATCACCCAACTAGCCCCGAACTCTATTAAATGGATTATTTGGTTCTTAGCTTTTTGTCATATAAAAACCTACCTTTCGCCTTCAATCTTTTGCATCGTCTCTTTAAAATTAAAAATTCCACTAGCAAGCCATTGTTTGAGTTGTTCTTTAAGTTGGAGGATTGTGGGTTCCTGGCATATAAGGTAATGGTGCCCGTAGTCATGATAAACTCCTAAAAGGGTTGGCACCGGAAGTTTATTATTGTACGGGATAGGTAACTGGAGTGTATGCCACTCTATAAATAATATTTAAAAATAGATAAATGTCCGGTCCAGAGGCTCGTAGAAGGAGCTCTCATAATGGTCTATGATTTTTGTGGGGCACTCGGAGGGCAGTGGATCTGGGATACATTCTTAGATAATTTGAAACTTCATGTCGTTGGCTGTAAGTTGATTTTTTTTGTTCTTTATTGTTTGTTGTTCGTGACTTATCATATATCCGTGGTTAATGTTTTTCTTTTTGGCTTTCCCCAGGTAATCCGGATCTTTATCCCACTCCGGGGAGGATGTCCGATGCTTTGAAATATCTAGCCGCTCGGTGCAGGAAGGAGAAAAAGAAGGAAAAGAAACCTAGGAAGCGTAAGAGTCCCCCTATTGTCGGGGTTGAGGATGTTGAGGTCTCGGATGACCAGCCCTTTAATAAAGCTGCTACAGAGCTAGCCTTGGATACCCCGCAAACGTTAAAGGCGCTTCTTGCTAGCTTGTCCTTGGAGTTCCGGGGGATAGAGTTTTTTGACAACTTTACGACAATATCCAAGAGGAGGCTGTACAGGCGTGAGCCTTTGGAGGATTTTCTGGCTAGTTTACAGGAGGATGTAACTGCTGTAAGTATTTCATTTTTATTCGTGTTTCCTTTTGAGTAGCTTTTACTTGTTTTTATGTTCCATTATTTTTTTTCAGGCCAATTCCAAGATCGCCGAACTTGCGGCCATTGCCCGTTCCTTGAAGGCGAAGGCTGATATCGGGGGTGCGGCAAAGACTGATATGGAGAATGCTAATAGGGACCTGAAAAATATTAAAGCTGATGTTGTCAAGGAGTATACTGCCTACAAGAAGATTGTGAATGAGCTCCGGCAGAATCAACAGCATGTTGAGACCAAGATGAAGGAGATGGTTGAGGAGAACAAGAAACTAAGGGGGAATTTGCTGCTCGACCGAAGCCCGAGGACGTCATTTTTGGGTTCCTGGGTACTCCAGATCCACTGGAGAGTAGTCTCCTGCTATTTGGCTGAAATACCCGGGTGTCCTATTGACGAGTTTCTGGAGCATTGCATCGCTGAAGAGTATAGGCTCAAGGAGGAAGCTAACCAGATTGTTGCTGCTGAAAAAGCCCGGGATACTTCTAGTTCCAATCTTCCTCTCCCTGAGCAGCCTCTTGCCCAATAGCCTCCTTTGTCGCAGGATCAGCCCGAGCGTACTCCTCCTCCTCCTCCTCCTCCTCCTCTTCCACCTCCTTCCGAAAGTCAAGAAAACCTGCAGCAATGATTGGCCTCATTAGTGCCTTATAATTTATCTTTCCGTACTTTGTCATTTCTGAACTTAAGCTTATTGGATTATAATGTGATTAACTTTTGGTTTGTACTTCCGGGGTTTGTTTATCCAGGTGATATATCTAGTTTTTTGTCTTTGTTACATGTTATTTTGTATTTTTAGGCAAGTTTTCTAAGTACACATGGGTTGTGTTAAATTGACCCCGGATTGGAGTTAAAAATTTAAATTGAAGAAATTTTAAAAGTACACATGGATTATGTTAAATCGACCCCGCATTAGGGTTAAAAACTAAAATTGAGAAAAAAAATTAAGTACGCATGGATTGTATTAAATCGACCCCGGGTTGGGGTTAAAAACTAAAATTGAGAAAATTTTCTAAGTACACATGAGGTGTGTTAAACCGACCCCGGGTTGGGGTTAAAAACTAAAATTGAGAAAATTTTCTAAGTACACATAGATTGTGTTGCCTTATGAATGATCTTTCGTAGATGTAGGTCTGTGACTATCTTGATTTCTCGGCCTTGGAAGTATTGCCTTAGTTTCCTGCTTGCGTGTACAAAGGCTAAGGCAAACTTTTCCAAGTTTGGGTACCGAGTTTTGGCATCTTTGAGAACTTGTATTATGTAGTATACCGGGTTTGTATCCATTTGTTATTCCTAGTGGACTAACAATGAGATTTACAGAAGGGGGTTGAATGTAAATCTCAAAACTTTTTCAAGTTTTGAGCAGTTTTAAAGGCTGAGTGTTCAAGATAAACAAGTGTGTGAATTGCTTTAAGCTAATACAGACAGATATATATTCAAACACTTATGAAAATAACACAGCAGATCTTAAAAACTTTTCTGGTGGATTGTTGTTCCACCAGAGATGGTATTTCAGAAATTCTGTGATCTAAGAATTTGATCACAGCTGCGTCCTAGTACAAACTAGATAATTTTTCTCTCAAGATTTTTCTAAACAGCTCTGGAAAAATTCTTATCTAATTACTAGCTGCTACTTGGTTTATATATCACCAAGTTTACAAGTGAAGACAAGGATAAAATAAAATAATAAAATAAGTTCTCCACTTGTTTCTTCTCCATACCACTCCAGTACTTTGTAGACTATTGCTTCTTTGTACTAGAGTAGAACGGCTGCTTTTTCTGATGTTCCTGAAATTAGGCTTCCACATCTCAGTTTTCTCTGTTCACCCATGTGCCTCTGTCTGCAGTTACAACTACCACTTATCAACTGCTATTTAACAGAACATCCGTTGAAGCCTTGTTTCTCATCCGTTGAAGGTCTTTAAGTTATCCGTTGACACCACTTCATTTATACAAATTTACAAGGCATGAAATATTTACAATTGGCCTTCCTATCTGCATATCCTCTAGTAGTCAACATGACTTATAATTTCCCTCAACTTCTAAGAATAATAACTTAAATACAGAGACTGAAATGTGCTACAACACTAGACTTATTTCTAAGTAAAGCTACACCATCAACGGATGACCAAAGTGGTCTTATCCGTTGAGGCTACAGACACTAGATTTTTACTTAAGTGTTTTGTTAAAACATATCATCAAACTAATGCACATATATTCCTAACACCATTTTTCTTCCCGACTGAGTGCGGCAGAGACCCTTGGTCCAGCCGCAATGTATAGGGAGAGTGGTTCATTTGGTTTTGCTTTACACGTTTGGAGGGTTCATGAGATATTTCTTCACTTCTTCAAATTTCACATTGCACTCCGAAGTCCATTCTATTAGTTTCTTGTTTCAGGCTCCTTTAAATAACTCAACAAAGGAAGACATCTCTTCGCAAGTTTTGGGATACACCTGTGAAGTGCTACAAGACTAAATATTGAGGACAAAATCCTTTTAAGGGAAAAGATTGTAGCGACTGGGAATTTCGCGACGTGATTAAGTGAATAAAGTATAATTTTGTGTTGTAATTGTGAATTTATGTGAATAAATAAAAGGTTAAATGATTTTGTGGTTAATTGTCGTTGTTGTATAATAGTAACTGGGAACATAAAGAAACTCGTTCCAGTTTGATGAGTCAGCTAAGGTATTAAGCTGTATCTTCGGGTCGTCAAGTTGAACGGAACCCGTATTAAAAAGGGATAAAAATATTTAAAAGTGTGAATATGAAATATATGTGATGATCTTATATGTTTACATACTATTTGATGTGTGCATGTTTGAATTCGAGATCGGTTTAATTTTTTAAATGTTTTTAAAAGGGATTTTAAGGATTTATTAATCTTAAAACATTTTTATAAAATTATAGAAATGTGATTAAGGTGCAAAATTTGCTTGATTTCTTTTACATTAGTCCAAGGGACTTTTTAGCAATAGAAGTGGGAATTATGTGATAGTCTAGATATTTTAAAATGATTTTATAGAGTTTAAATTCTATTATTAGGATTTATTTGTAAAATCCATAAGAAATTATCTATTCGCTCAAAAATTAATTTAAAAATACTAGTAAAAATCTAATTTTATATTCTTTATTTCATAAACAAGAATAGTTTCATTTTTGGATTTTGTAAGATAATTATATTTTATTATAATTGGTTAATGCATTAAGAATTAGAAAAGGGAAAAGAAAATTCAGATTTTTATTTGCAAATTACTCAATTGCCCTTCTTGGCAATTATATATACCCCCACTCCCTTCTCTTTTCTTTCTTCTCCCCATCGGTTCTCTCTTCTCTCTCTTTTTCTCTCTCAATCTCGACTTTTCTCTCTCTCCCTCTTGGTACTCTCTGTCTCTCTCTCTCCAATCTCTCTTCCATTTCTCATCCATTCTTGATTCTAAAACCATATATATATGTAAGATTATGCTTCTTGTATGCATATATGTGGATGCATGTGATTATTTTTGAGTTTTGAAGAAACCCCAAGTTGGGTTGTTTGGTTCTTTGGTTCGGTTTTAGAGAAATAAAGACGGGGTTTGATTTTTTCCCATGGTTTTGATGATGATTCTATGATTGCATGTTTGTTTTAGTATCAAAAATTGATTCAAGGTGGAACTACGGTTGGAAAGCCCGAAATGGGGCACCACCGAGTTTTGCCACTGTCGGTGGTGAACCTATGGTGAGCCAACGGGGATAATGATGTACATGAGTCCGATATTATATCTAAACTTTGGTTTTAAACCTGGTTCCTTACATGCATGTAAAGTTTTAGTATGATCAACTTATATTTAGTTTCGTTTTTGAAAGAAATAGTTTAAATGTCTAGAATATGGGCTAAAAATGGATTTGTAATTTGTAGCCTTGCATGTCGAGTTGATTGGTTGCGTGTTGATTCTTAAGGTTTCATCCGGTTTTGGCATTATCTAGGTTTGAATTTTTTTATAAAATCATAAGGGGAAATTATTTTTTTCAAAGATAGTTGATGCATGTTAGTTCTAAATGGTTGCATGTGATTGTTTGATTTTATCTTGATGTTGGGGTTCAAATTTTTATTATAAAAGGGGGGGGATGGTTGCTTGTCAAGGGTAATCGATGTTTAAGTGGTTTAAGGGTCTTTTGATATGATTATGTGATTTTGGTTCGAATTTGTGGATTAAAAAGAAAGGAATTAGTTGTTTTGTTGATGAGTTATACGAATTTCGATTAATTGCTAAAGTATAGATCTTTAAGTATAAAAGTATATTGTACTGTGTGCTATGTGACGACCTCAATCTCGGGGTTAGGAAATGAGGACTCACACACCTCTAATGTACTAATTAAATATGCATAAACCCCGATTAACTACTAACAGGATCAATAGGATAAAGTATGAGACAAGATTACAACTACCAATCACCGAATATAACTTACAATCCCAAAACATTATTAAATAATCAATATCGATTCCGGCTGGGAACCGACAGATAACCCATTGTATCTTTAAACACCTCTTACTAGGCGTGAGCTCACTCATAACCTGTACTACCTGCTCTGGCAACTGGAAGCCCTCAACACGGTAAGGACCACCAGGTACGCTCTTACGAGCAGTGCGCCTAAGCCTGGCCATCTTCTTGCTTAACTGCCATGGTTAGATTAAGACAAAACAATGAGTATAAAACTTAGCAAGTAACTAAATAGCAGTTCTACAATAACAATTCTCAATATGCTTTGAACAAACTAGGGCATTCTATTTTAGCTAATCTAGGTGGCAGATTTCCGTATATTCATTTTTGTTTTCTTTGAGATAAGGAAAGGTATCCGAAGAATAGTTGGGCTTTCAAGAAACAAGGCTCGAAACAGGATGAAAGCTGACATTCAACACAAATCATTATAGGATCAAAATAGATCTTTCGGTAGAGGAAAGCAACAGTATTTCAAGATATAGAATCATTCATATGATCAACAATTTCAGGAATCAGGGTTCTGAGCTTTAAGCTCCACAATAACATAATCAACTCTTTTCAAAACAGTATAAACCATTTTTATTTCCAAAAAAATCAATTTACTGAACAAAAGTTTCAGTTCCCTTTTAAATAATCATTTAGAACCCTTGATTGGATCACTTATCTTTCCATTTCATTATATACGGGTGATCAGCCCGTATCGACCTCCATTCCGGTCTTTAAGGTACCATTCGGCATAATTTCAGCCTTAAATTGGACTAGTCCCACTAGCCTCTTACCATGACTGGACTAGTCCCACTAGCCTCTTACGTCTCAATCCAATCCATCAGGAATCCATTTGGAAAACCTTGAGTTGGAAAAGCAAATAGGTTTTCTAAAATCCACTTTTATCATTACCAAGCATTTGAAATCATTCGGACTCTTTCAAGTCGAAACTCATTCTTAAATCAGATTTTAAAGAAACAAAGTTCAGGGAGTGAATCAAAGATACGCAAGGAACAATTCTCAAGAATTCTGCATCAAAGATAATAAGGTACTAAATTTGAAGGATCAGTAATAAGTTAGGGATCATTAGGGCGATCAAGAGAAACGGGGTATCATTAACAGAGTTATCCAAGATAATTTAAAGGTTCAATATGACCATGGCATTATGGGAAACTTGAACAGAAAGGCAGATTATCAACGGGTGGAATCAATAGGATTATCAATAACAGGTTATCAAGAACAAAGGATACTTCAAATCAATATCAGGGTTTCATAAAGCAAGGGTTTCATACTTTAACAGTTCAATACTCTACATGGTATGAACAACATTTCCTTTACAATCATTTATACAAGTAATCAGAGTTACTTGCCTGAAATTGCTTTCCTGAGGGTTGAACTACTGCCACCTAGTATACTTTTCCCTTTCCTAGCCCGAATGCCCTCACGCTCCGAATCTACAATAAAAACCAAAATCTTAATGAGATTCCCAACTCTCGTTCCCGGAACGATCACTCTATACGATAACTCGATTATATTCTCGAACATACGAATATAGCTTATACAAATAAGCACACAGCACGTAGCACATAACACAATTCTGTCTCATAGTTTTCATATCCTTATATACCTAGCAATCAAAGCATACTCGCTTGACCTAGGCTATTTCTCAAATCAAACTAACACGACTCTTTTACGAGTACTAGACCCATTTACAACCAAACATTTACGTGCATACTATCACTTATATCAATCGACTTCATTCCCTTTTTTTTTTCTTAAATTCGAACCACATAATACAATCAACTAAATAATCCATAGATATTCACATATACGCATCCAATCATTTCATATTTGATTATCAAAAACTAAGTTTTGACCTTAAGTTCATATGGCCTATTCGGCCTAATTGCAAATACCACCATAAAATCAATCAAATACTCAATTTAATTCACATAAACACGTATCTCAATTAAAAACCTTTAAAGAACCACTCTCCTTTCTTTTAATCATAGAAATCCGAACCATAATTATACCTATACAATCAAATTTCTCAAAAATCACACCATACAACTTTAGTTCTAGCATGATCCAACATTTAAACTAGCACCATTTTCTTTATTAACAAATTTCGAACATAAACACCACTCAATCATGTTCATGCAAGCAAGTTCTCATTAGTCACTAAGATTTTTAGCAAAAATCAACTCAATTCTCTTTTTAAGCCTAAGACCCATTCGGGTTTATCAAGAAAACACTCATGCAAAGATCAATCTTGACATGCAAAGTCTTATATCACATTTTCGACTTGATTTAAACCTTAACTTAGTCATTTAACTCATTCTCATCAAGATTTCCGAAGCACAAAGCCAAACATCACCTAATGACTCAACTTTGATCAAATTATTCAATCATCATGCATGCATTCACTTAATCACAAATCAATCTCTTTTAAACCCATTTTCTATTCGGCAAAAATTCAAAATTCACAATCCAAGAACCAAACAAGGACATGCACATCTTGATCCTTTTTAAAACTAACATGCAATCACGTTTAAGCCACATAAACTTAGTATTCAACAAGATTAACCCGCAAAAACCGATTCCCTCTTCTTTATTAACCAAAGCCGAAGCAAAAGTCCACAAAACCCGAAGCAAAGATTCACATGCAACCTCAATTTTTGATTTTTCTAAACACAATCATATGCACACATTCATTTACAATCAAAGGAATCATTTAATCAAACACCCACTCGATTTTTATCAAAGAAGCCAAAAACCCTTTTCCAAATTTTCAAGAAATCTTAACATGCATGCATCATTTCAAGTTTATAAATTTCAACCTTTTTATTAACAACTATCCACTATTGATTTCATGGTCAAAAACCAACTTGATCACTTTAAGAACATAAACCCATTTGGTTATATAGAAAAGCACCACATGCATCTACTAAAATTAAAGTGTATTTTGTGTAGAGTTCAGTTTTCACATCACAACTCACCACCGGTTCACCGGAGTTCATCATCGGTGGCGGTGGCTTCACGGTGGTGCCCTCATTCGAGGGTGTCCAACCATGAGCCCCCGATTTCTTAACCAAAACCCATGCAACACCACCACATGCAATCTAATTTCAGCACGTCAATCACAGAACATGAACTAATCAAGCAAGCCCTCGGTTCTTGGCTTGAAACCGAACCCAAAACATACACACTTCGGCATGCAAGCACCAATACACACATGCACATACTTCTACCTACACATAAGTGTTTATCATGAAGAATTAAGGATAATTGATGAGTTTGATCAAGGAAAATGGAAGGATACCGAGAGAAATTGATGAGAGAGCCGAGAGAGAGTTGTTCGAGTGAGAGAGAGAGAGAGTGAAAGAAAAAGAGGAGAGAAAAGAGTGAGTGCACGGCAAGAAGAAGAAAATGGGGGGAAGAAAGGAGTGTTTTATACTCCACCAAATAAGGGTAAAATAGTAATCTACTAACCCCCTTTCTAATTTGCATTTTGTTTCTCTTTTTACTCAAATGTAACAAAATTCAAAATAAAAATATTTCTCTCTCGGAAAGTCGAGAATTATTGAAAATGACATTTTTAACGCGTAGGTCTCAAAATTAGCTTTTCATCCATTACTCATAATAAGAATTTGAGCGAGCGGTTGATTTTATATGAATTTCGCAAACTCGCTTTAATAAATACCTTTTCCACATAAAAATCAATTTAAAAATGCAAAGACCCACAATTAAATTCACTTATCATTTTTAAAAAGTCTCTAAGACCTCTACGAATATAACAGAACAAATCCCATGTTTTTATCTATCTCAGATGATTTTATAAAAATGCACGAAGGTTAAATAAACCCTTATGTAAATCAAATAATTCCTTTAAAATTCACAGAAATTATCACAGAACATATAATCATGCACACAGTCTAGAAATCACACACATATAGTCACAAAATGACTCAGGTCTGATCATAGAATCTATCCCTCTTTAATCTTTATTCCCTTTTTACGCGTACCGGGTCACGTTCAGCCTGACGGCCCGACGCTCAGCGTTTCGAATACGCTTCTCATTACCTTTGTCAATCAACACGTCTCTTAAGACGAAATACTTCATTCATTTACTTCACATATAATTCACATTTTATATTATTTAATTTCCATTTTAGGACGGGTTCCGTTCTACCTGACGGCCCGAAACCACAGCTTGACTTCTAAGCTGACTCTTTAAATTGGAACGTTTTTATCCACGCTCCTTAACTCTAGTATACAGATAAAACAAATAATCACCACTTAATCACATAATCTCATCACATAACACATACTTTACTTTCTTAATTACGACGCAAAATTCTCGGTCGTTACAATCTACCCTCCTTAAAAGGATTCTGTCCCCAGAATCTAATCTAAGCAAATAGATGGGGATACTTTTCTTTCATTTCGCTTTCTAATTCCCAGGTCGATTCCTCGACTAGTGGATTTCTCCACAACACTCTAACTAGAGGTACAACTTTATTTCTAAGCGTCCTTTCTTTTCGATCCAAAATTCGCACTGGTTGTTCCACATAGGACAAATCTGGTTGGATTTCTACCGGTTCCAACTCGATCACATGGCTCGCATCAGCATTATACTTCTTCAGGAGAGATACATGAAATACATTGTGCAGATGTTGCATTTGCGGCGGTAGCGCTAATTCATAAGCCAATTTCCCAACTTGTCGCAATACTTCAAATGGTCCAATGTACCTTGGACTTAGCTTTCCTTTCTTTCCAAATCGACTTAAACCTTTCCAAGGAGATATCTTCAACAAGACCTTGTCTCCAGTTTTGAATTGCACATCTTTCCGCTCTTGATTCGCGTACTTTGCCTGTCGGTCTTGAGCTGCAGTTAATCTCTTTCGTATCATTTCAACTTTTTCCTTCGTTTGCTGCACTAGCTCGGGGCCAATTAACTTGCGCTCACCAACTTCGTCCCAATAAATAGGGGATCTACACTTTCTTCCATACAACGCTTCATAAGGCGGCATGCCAATACTTGCGTGATAACTGTTGTTGTAGGAAAACTCAACTAAGGGCAAATGATCGTCCCAATTTCCTTTGAACTCTATTGCGCAGGTTCGCAACATGTCCTCAATTGTCTGAATTGTCCTTTCACTTTGTCCGTCTGTCTGCGGATGATATGCCGTACTCATTTTCAATTTCGTTCCCAAATGATCGTGGAATTGTCGCCAAAATCTCGAATTAAACCTTGGATCTCTATCAGACATGATAGATACAGGAACTCCATAACGCATCACGATTTCATCCAGATACATTTTGACCAGCTTCTCTAATGAAAACCTTTCGTTTATCGGCAAGAAATGTGCTGACTTTGTCAGTCGATCAATTATCACCCAAATCGCATCATGATTAGACTTGGTTTTAGGTAATCCTACCACGAAATCCATTGCGATATGTTCCCATTTCCATTCAGGTATGTCCAGTGGCTGAAGCAGTCCACTTGGCCTTTGATGTTCCGCTTTAACTCTTTGGCACGTGTAACATTTGCTTATCCATTCCGCAATTTCCTTTTTCATGTTTGGCCACCAAAAATTTTCTTTCAAATCCCGGTACATCTTCGTACTTCCAGGGTGAATTGAAAATCTCGAGTTATGCGCTTCTTGCAAAATCTCGTGCTTTAGTTCCACAACATCAGGTATCCAAATACGTGAGTTAACATGGTATATCCCTTTTCCATCCTTTTGAGCTTTAATTTCTTCTCTCGTCAACTTATTCCTTTCGCGATTCATCACTTGCTCTTGACAGCATCTAATCTTTTCCAAAATTTCAGGTTGAAACAGCATTGCATAAATGGCTTCACCTCCACATTCTGGAGTCTGCACCACTATTTCCATCTTTTCAAAGTCCTTGATTAATTCTTCTGATGACGTTAACATATTCAACTTTTCCTTTCGACTTAAAGCATCGGCTACCACATTTGCCTTTCCAGGATGATAGTTTATCGCACAATCATAATCTTTGATCAATTCCAACCACCTTCTTTGTCGCATATTCAGTTCTTTCTGAGTAAAGATATACTTTAAGCTCTTATGGTCCGTATAAATCTCGCACTTTTCCCCGTACAAATAATGCCTCCAAATCTTAAGGGCAAACACAATTGCTGCCAATTCCAAATCGTGCGTTGGATACTTTTGCTTGTGCGGTTTGAGTTGCCTTGACGCGTATGCTATCACCTTCCCGTGTTGCATTAACACACATCCAAGTCCTTTATAGGAAGCATCACTGAATATCACAAATTCACCTTTATCATCTGGTAATACCAACACAGGGGCGGTTACCAATCTCTTCTTTAACTCTTGAAAACTTTCCTCACACTTTTCTGTCCAAACGAACTTCTCATTCTTTCTTGTTAATTTTGTCAATGGAACGACAATCTTTGAGAAATCTTGCACAAATCTTCTATAGTATCCGGCTAATCCCAGAAAACTTCTGACTTCCGTCGGAGTCTTGGGTCTTTCCCAATTCATTACAGCTTCTATCTTAGCTGGGTCCACTTTAATTCCTTCTTTATTAACTACATGACCAAGAAATTGCACTTCTTTTAGCCAAAATTCACACTTTGAAAACTTCGCATACAGCTTCTCTTTTCGCAGAATTTCCAAGGAAATCCTCAATTGCTCCCTATAATCTTCCTCCGTTTTGGAATAAATAAGTATATCATCAATAAACACAATCACGAACTTGTCCAAATACTGCTTGAACACTCTGTTCATAAGATCCATAAATGCAGCTGGCGCATTCGTCAAGCCAAATGCCATCACCAAAACTCATAATGTCCGTATCTTGTTCGGAACGCTGTCTTGGGTATATCTTCCGCTTTGATCTTTAGTTGATGATACCCAGATTTTAAATTAATCTTTGAGAAACACGAAGCTCCTTTCAATTGGTCAAACAAGTCATCGATCCGCGGTAGAGGGTACTTATTCTTGATCGTCAACTTATTCAGTTCACGGTAATCGATACATAATCGCATACTTCCATCCTTTTTCTTTACAAACAACACCGGTGCGCCCCACAGGGATACACTCGGTCGGATTACTCCTTTGTCCAACAATTCTTGCAACTGGGCTGCCAATTCCTTCATTTCAACCGGCGCCATGCGATAGGGAGCTTTCGACATTGGTTCCGTACCAGGAGCCAATTCAATCGTAAACTCGATCTCTCTGTCTGGAGGTAGTCCAGGCAATTCATCAGGAAACACGTCCGGAAAATCTCTTACTACCGGAATATCGTCGATCCTTACAGATTCTTTCTCCACGTCCACGACATGAGCCAAATAAACTTCGCATCCTTGACGCATTAATCTTCTCGCCTCAATAACCGTTAGAAATTTCTTCTCTTGCCTCTTTCCTTTAAATATCACTTCCTCACCATCCTTGGTTTTTAACTTCACTTTCTTACTTTTACACTCTATTTGCGCCTCATGATTTGACAACCAATCCATTCCTAGAATAACCTCAAATTCTCCTAACTTAAAAGGAATTAAGTCAGCAGAAAAATGCCGACCTTCTATAGACACATCACAATCGGGACAAATCTTATTAACAACAACTTTCTCTTGATTTGCTACCTCTATAATCAAATTAAGCTCTAGAGGGTACGCAACACAATTTAACTTATCAAGAACGCTTTCAGAAATAAAAGATCTGGTTGCTCCAGAATCCATCAAAACTTTTACTTCTACTGAGTTTATAACAAGCATACCTGCTACCACGTCCACATCTTGCACCGCATCTTTCATTGACATGTTAAAGGTTCTAGCTCTGGGTTGAGCTGATGGTGCTGGGAGAGACGGCGGTCCAGCAATTCTGAGAACATTAGCCTTCTACACAGGCTCCTTGCAATTTCTAGCCATATGGCCTACCTTACCACACTTGAAACAAGCCAAATCAGGCTTCCTTATTTCATTTGAACATTCCGAAGAATAATGCCCCTTCTGGTTGCACTTAAAACATGTTATATCCAGCTTATTACACCTCCCCGGGTGTTTCTTTCCACAGTTCCTGCATTCTTGCATCTGGGGCCTGCTATCCTTTCCCGGTTGTCCAGCTTTCTGGAAACGGTTCTTCTGAGCTCCATTCCCGGGTCTAAACTTCTGAAACTTTTTGTTTTGACCTCCACCATTCTTTCCAAACTTTCCTCTGAACTTGAAACTTCCTTGCTCTTGCTCAGAGCTTTCAAACTTCCTCTTTCTTCCTTCATTTTCTCTTCGAGCAGCTTCCCGCTCACCTTCCACTATCATTGCCTTTTGAACCAAGGCAGCATAGTTCTTGATCTCCAACATTGCTATTTGACTCCTAATCCACGGCTTAAGTCCCTGCTGGAACCTCTTAGCCTTCTTTGCTTCAGTATTCACGTACTCTGGCACGAACCTTGCCAACTCCGAAAACTTCACCTCATATTCTGCTACCGACATTTCCTCCTGTCTAAGATCCAAAAATTTCATCTCCAACTGATCTTGCATATAACTTGGCAAATATTTTTCCAAAAACATCTCAGTAAACTTCTCCCAAGATAAGTCTTTGCCTTCCAACAACGCCTTAGAAGACTCCCACCAGAAACTTGCTTCATCCCTCAAATAATAACTTGCGTACTGAGCTTTCTTATCGTCCTTAACTTCGGCTAGCTCAAAGGCTTTTTCCATCTCTCTCAACCACGACTGTGCTTTAATCGGATCTGGCAAACCTAAGAACTCTGGAGGGTGAACAGATTGAAAGTGCTTGAAATTTCCAACTTTTGGGGCCACAGGTTGTTGCAAAAGCTGAGCAAGTCTGCTCATCAAAGTGGTTTCTGGGTTTATTTCTGGGTCTTGGGTGGGAATTTCTTCTTCTTGGTGATCTGGTGAGTTGGCCATTTCTTACAAACCTGATTGAGCAATTATTTAGCAATACGATAGCATGGCATACATATAACAACAATTTTTATGAAATCTCTTTTGTGGGTTTTAAGTTTTACCCAATTTGCACATGCAATCCTATTACTACATAATTCTCATATCAGTGTTGTTTTATCATGGCACGGAATAGGGTTTTACGATCTTTAGACATGGTTGTACGAAAAACATGGTTGTATTTAAAACATGGCATTGAGAACAGTTTATAAGATAAACAAGGTGCACAAAGGAAAGCAAGATAATAGATTTATTTAAATCAAGGGTTACATAGGAAATATTCTGGATTTTAAGGTTCTGAAACAAGGTACAATAAATAGAAGGGTTAAACAGAGGAAAAACTGGAAAACATCCCCTACCTACCCCTAACTTCCAACTACTACTACTACTACTACACTGGTCTGAGATACAACAAGGTAAATGAAAAAGGGATCCCGGCGTCTGACCAAGTATCCCAAAGCCTACCGGCGCTGAAAATAACAACAACAATCTATGGGCTCAACCAACAGTCCCATCTAATCATCTAGGATCTCTCTCAACACAACCAACATCCAGCGAATGATCTTATGCAGCCTCCGGGCCTCAGCATCAGCATCACTAGTGGATGGCCCCTCATCCAATCTCCTCCTGGCAACCTGCTCCACCAACTGAATCCTAGCTCTCCATTCCTCCACCACCACTGAGGTCCTCTGCCTAGAGTCTCGAATCAACCTATCTACCAAAGCTCCCAACTCAGGAATGCGGGAGTACACAAAGTCTCGGTCCTGGGCTAACTTGCCACCAACACTGACAGGAACAGTCTTAGGCATCTCCGACTCTGGCTCAGGGGCAGGGGTCTCTGAATCAAGCCTCAAGGGTGAAATCTGCATGGGGATCTCACTACTCTCAGAAGGGTCCTCCTCTGGGTCTGAACTAACATATACAGGCTCCTCTGGAGAGGGTGGAATAGGATCCACAGGGGTAACAGTCAAGCTAATCTCTGTGTCTGAATCACTACCACTACTAGGATCCTGAGAGAAAACATAAAACAACAACCAAGAAACAACGTTAGGGTCAAATAAAGCTTCCAGCTAACTCACACCCTAACTCTAGTTTCTGCTTTACCAATCAGACACTTTCCTTAGACTATACCTAATAGTCTAACTCAACTCTACATGAGTCGAACTCTCTCGCGATATAGATATATTCCCAAAATACCCTTTTTTTTAAAACCTAACTTGTCTCAGGGACTAGATCCTGTAGCTCTGATACCAACTTGTGACGACCTCAATCTCGGGGTTAGGAAATGAGGACTCACACACCTCTAATCTACTAATTAAATATGCATAAACCCCGATTAACTACTAACAGGATCAACAGGATAAAGTATGAGACAAGATTACAACTACCAATCACCGAATATAACTTACAATCCCAAAATATTATTAAATAATCAATATCGATTCCGGCTGGGAACCGACAGATAACCCATTGTATCTTTAAACACCTCTTACTAGGCGCGAGCTCACTCATAACCTGTACTACCTGCTCTGGCAACTGGAAGCCCTCAACACGGTAGGGACCACCAGGTACGCTCTTACGAGCAGTGCGCCTAAGCCTGGCCATCTTCTTGCTTAACTGCCATGGTTAGATTAAGATAAAATAATGAGTATAAAACTCAGCAAGTAACTAAATAGCAGTTCTACAATAACAATTCTCAATATGCTTTGAACAAACTAGGGCATTCTATTTTAGCTAATCTAGGTGGCAGATTTCCGTATATTCATTTTTGTTTTCTTTGAGATAAGGAAAGGTATCCGAAGAATAGTTGGGCTTTCAAGAAACAAGGCTCGAAACAGGATGAAAGCCGACATTCAACACAAATCATTATAGGATCAAAATAGATCTTTCGGTAGAGGAAAGCAACAGTATTTCAAGATATAGAATCATTCATATGATCAACAATTTCAGGAATCAGGGTTCTGAGCTTTAAGCTCCACAATAACATAATCAACTCTTTTCAAAACAGTATAAACCATTTTTATTTCCAAAAAAATCAATTTACTGAACAAAAGTTTCAGTTCCCTTTTAAATAATCATTTAGAACCCTTGATTGGATGACTTATCTTTCCATTTCATTATATACGGGTGATCAGCCCGTATCGACCTCCATTCCGGTCTTTAAGGTATCATTCGGCATAATTTCAGCCTTAAATTGGACTAGTCCCACTAGCCTCTTACCATGACTGGACTAGTCCCACTAGCCTCTTACGTCTCAATCCAATCCATCAGGAATCCATTTAGAAAACCTTGAGTTGGAAAAGCAAATAGGTTTTCTAAAATCCATTTTTATCATTACCAAGCATTTGAAATCATTCGGACTCTTTCAAGTCGAAACTCATTCTTAAATCAGATTTTAAAGAAACAAAGTTCAGGGAGTGAATCAAAGATACGCAAGGAACAATTCTCAAGAATTCTGCATCAAAGATAATAAGGTACTAAATTTGAAGGATCAGTAATAAGTTAGGGATCATTAGGGCGATCAAGAGAAACGGGGTATCATTAACAGAGTTATCCAAGATAATTTAAAGGTTCAATATGACCATGGCATTATGGGAAACTTGAACAGAAAGGCAGATTATCAACGGGTGAAATCAATAGGATTATCAATAACAGGTTATCAAGAACAAAGGATACTTCAAATCAATATCAGGATTTCATAAAGCAAGGGTTTCATACTTTAACAGTTCAATACTCTACATGGTATGAACAACATTTCCTTTACAATCATTTATACAAGTAATCACAGTTACTTGCCTGAAATTGCTTTCCTGAGGGTTGAACTACTGCCACCTGGTATACTTTTCCCTTTCCTAGCCCGAATGCCCTCACGCTCCGAATCTACAATAAAAACCAAAATCTTAATGAGATTCCCAACTCTCATTCCCGGAACGATCACTCTATACGATAACTCGATTATATTCTCGAACATACGAATATAGCTTATACAAATAAGCACACAGCACGTAGCACATAGCACAATTCTATCTCATAGTTTTCATATCCTTATATACCTAGCAATCAAAGCATACTCGCTTGACCTAGGCTATTTCTCAAATCAAACTAACACGACTCTTTTACGAGTACTAGACCCATTTACAACCAAACATTTACGTGCATATTATCACTTATATCAATCGACTTCATTCCCTTTTCTTTTTTTTCTTAAATTCGAACCACATAATACAATCAACTAAACAATCCATAGATATTCACATATACGCATCCAATCATTTCATATTTGATTATCAAAAACTAAGTTTTGACCTTAAGTTCATATGGCCTATTCGGCCTAATTGCAAATACCACCATAAAATCAATCAAATACTCAATTTAATTCACATAAACACGTATCTCAATTAACAACCTTTAAAGAACCACTCTCCTTTCTTTTAATCATAGAAATCTGAACCATAATTATACCTATACAATCAAATTTCTCAAAAATCACACCATACAACTTTAGTTCTAGCATGATCCAACATTTAAACTAGCACCATTTTCTTTATTAACAAATTTCGAACATAAACACCACTCAATCATGGTCATGCAAGCAAGTTCTCATTAGTCACTAAGATTTTTAGCAAAAATCAACTCAATTCTCTTTTTAAGCCTAAGACCCATTCCGGTTTATCAAGAAAACACTCATGCAAAGATCAATCTTGACATGCAAAGTCTTATATCACATTTTCGACTTGATTTAAACCTTAACTTAGTCATTTAACTCATTCTCATCAAGATTTCTGAAGCACAAAGCCAAACATCACCTAATGACTCAACTTTGATCAAATTATTCAATCATCATGCATGCATTCACTTAATCACAAATCAATCTCTTTTAAACCCATTTTCTATTCGGCAAAAATTCAAAATTCACAATCCAAGAACCAAACAAGGACATGCACATCTTGATCCTTTTTAAAACTAACATGCAATCACGTTTAAGCCACATAAACTTAGTATTCAACAAGATTAACCCGCAAAAACCGATTCCCTCTTCTTTATTAACAAAAGCCGAAGCAAAAGTCCACAAAACCCGAAGCAAAGATTCACATGCAACCTCAATTTTTGATTTTTCTAAACACAATCATATGCACACATTCATTTACAATCAAAGGAATCATTTAATCAAACACCCACTCGATTTTTATCAAAGAAGCCAAAAATCCTTTTCCAAATTTTCAAGAAATCTTAACATGCATGCATCATTTCAAGTTTATAAATTTCAACCTTTTTATTAACAACTATCCACTATTGATTTCATGGTCAAAAACCAACTTGATCACTTTAAGAACATAAACCCATTTGATTATATAGAAAAGCACCACATGCATCTACTAAAATTAAAGTGTATTTTGTGTAGAGTTCAGTTTTCACATCACAACTCACCACCGGTTCACCGGAGTTCATCACCGGTGGCGGTGGCTTCACGGTGGTGCCCTCATTCGAGGGTGTCCAACCATGAGCCCCCGATTTCTTAACCAAAACTAATGCAACAACACCACATGCAATCTAATTTCAGCACGTCAATCACAGAACATGAACTAATCAAGCAAGCCCTCGGTTCTTGGCTTGAAACCGAACCCAAAACATACACACTTCGGCATGCAAGCACCAATACACACATGCACATATTTCTACCTACACATAAGTGTTTATCATGAAGAATTAAGGATAATTGATGAGTTTGATCAAGGAAAATGGAAGGATACCGAGAGAAATTGATGAGAGAGCCGAGAGAGAGTTGTTCGAGTGAGAGAGAGAGAGTGAAAGAAAAAAAGGAGAGAAAAGAGTGAGTGCACGGCAAGAAGAAGAAAATGGGGGGAAGAAAGGAGTGTTTTATACTCCACCAAATAAGGGTAAAATAGTAATCTACTAACCCCCTTTCTAATTTGCATTTTGTTTCTCTTTTTACTCAAATGTAACAAAATTCAAAATAAAAATATTTCTCTCTCGGAAAGTCGAGAATTATTGAAAATGACATTTTTAACGCGTAGGTCTCGAAATTAGCTTTTCATCCATTACTCATAATAAGAATTTGAGCGAGCGGTTGATTTTATATGAATTTCGCAAACTCGCTTTAATAAATACCTTTTCCACATAAAAATCAATTTAAAAATGCAAAGACCCACAATTAAATTCACTTATCATTTTTAAAAAGTCTCTAAGACCTCTACGAAGATAACAGAACAAATCCCATGTTTTTATCTATCTCAGATGATTTTATAAAAATGCACGAAGGTTAAATAAACCCTTATGTAAATCAAATAATTCCTTTAAAATTCACAGAAATTATCACAGAACATATAATCATGCACACAGTCTAGCAATCACACGCATATAGTCACAAAACGACTCAGGTCTGATCATAGAATCTATCCCTCTTTAATCTTTATTCCCTTTTTACGCGTACCGGGTCACGTTCAGCCTGACGGCCCGACGCTCAGCGTTTCGAATACGCTTCTCATTACCTTTGTCAATCAACACGTCTCTTAAGACGAAATACTTCATTCATTTACTTCACATATAATTCACATTTTATATTATTTAATTTCCATTTTAGGACGGGTTCCGTTCTACCTGACGGCCCGAAACCACAGCTTGACTTCTAAGCTGACTCTTTAAATTGGAACGTTTTTATCCACGCTCCTTAACTCTAGTATACAGATAAAACAAATAATCACCACGTAATCACATAATCTCATCACATAACACATACTTTACTTTCTTAATTACGACGCAAAATTCTCGGTCGTTACATGCTATGTGAGTATATTGTGATTATACTCGGGTATACGAGTTAAGTGTTATCGAATTGGGGAAATCGTTAGGCGTTTTGATAAAGGTCGAGTGTTGAGTAAGTTTCTAATTAGGGATTATATTTTGGATTGTAGATTCTAATAGCGGAGGCATCTAGGCTAGGAAAGGGAAGGATATCTTAGGTGGCAGTAGCTCAGTACCCGTCAAGCAGGAAAGCAATTTAAGGCAGGTAACTCTGCCTTCTCATATGATTTGAATATAGAGAGGAAATTATTGATGTCATGATAAAGTAGTGACTTTTTATAGCACTTATGTTAAACCTGATATTGATTTTGAGAAAACCATGATATTGTTTCCTGTGATAACTTGATATCAATCCATGTTCGACCCTTTATGGTAACCCTGTTGATTCATAAACTGATTACCTTACTTATGTCCTTTGTTATCTTATGATCTCGTAAACCCTAAGAGAACCTTTATGAATCTCCTTACGTAATGTTTTGGTTGACCTAGATTCTTTGATAATCCTTATGCCTTATTTTGTATTGATCTTTGGAACTGTTCTGATCTCGAACTAGTATACCCTATCTAACATTTGATCAAGTTCTTTAGTATTGATCCCTGTTTACTTTTGATCCGTTCACTTTCCTTGAATTCATGAATTGAACTTAAGAATGATTTTTGACTTGATTGAGTCCGAATGATTTTATATTCTTGGTAATCATAAAATGAACATAGTCAACTTTTCCTACTTCCAACACAAAGGTTTTCCAAAAGAATTCCTGATGGATTGGATAGAGACGTAAGAGACTAGTGGGACTAGTCCAGTCACATAAGAGGCTAGCGGGGCTAGTCCAATATAATACTGAAATACTACCATAGGTACCATAACGACCAGATGGAGGTCGGCACGGGCTGATCAACCGTATTATATTTAATAGATGGATATTCCAATCAAGGGTTCCTTTATGCTTTATAAAATAGAAAATGAATATAAACTTTAAAACAGTTTGTTTCTTTTAATAAAATGAAATGATTTGTATCTTTGTTAAAGTTATGAAACATGCAAACCCTGTCAACTTAATTAGTTGTCGAATCTCGAAGCTCGATTAACAACTTTCTTTATTTGAGAAACTCTTTTATTAATCCTGCTAATAATTTTTGATAAATGCTGGCTTTCACCCCATCCCGAACCTTGATTCTTGAAAGCCCAAACCTTCTTCATAACTTTTACCTAGCCAACTTTATATAGTTGCCACCTAAAGATGAAAGTAGAATGCCTCAGATATTGATAATTATTGATGTATTATAGAACTGTTATATAGTTGCTTGATGAGCTTTTGTGCTCATTTATTTGCTTTGATCTAACCATGGCAGTTAAGCAAGAAGATGGCCAGACTTAGGCGCACCGCTCGCAAGAGCATTCCTGGCGGTCCCTGCCGTGTCGAAGGTTTCCAGATGCCAGAGCAGGTAGCAGTGTGTGTGAGCAAGTGTAATAGTTGGAAGGAATGTATAAGCTGGATCAAATACAATGGGTTATCTTTCGGTTCCATGCCGGAATCGAATAAATTTGTATTGAATTATATTTTGGGTTGTATTATATTTATTCTGGTTGGTAGTTGTAATCTTGTGTCAAACTTAATCCTGTTTAGATCATGTTATTATTATCGGGGGTTTATAATATATGTTGTTATTGTATTATTTTAATGGTGTGTGGGTCCTCATTTCCTATCCCCGAGATTGAGGGCGTCATAAGTTGGTATCAGAGCTACAGGATTTAGTCCCTGAGATAAGTTAGGATATAATGGTAATTGGGTATGTATATATATTGCGAGAGTGTTCGACTCATATAGAGTTGAGTTAGGCTATAAGGTATAGTCTAAGTAAAGTGATTAGGTCAAGGTAGCAACTAGAGTTAGAGTGTGGAGTCAGTTGAAGTCTTATTTAACCCTAATGTTATTTCTTGGCTATTGTTTTGTTTTTATCTCAGGACCCTAGTAGTGGTAGCTATTTAGACTTTGAGCATAGTTTGCCTGGCTCCCCAGTGGACTCTATTCCACCCCCTTCAGTGGAGACCCTGTATGTTAGTTCAGACCCTGAGGAGGATCCATCTGAGAGCAGTGAGGCCCCTATGCATGTTTCTCCCATGAGACCATATCCAGAGGCCCCAGTCCCTAAGCGAGAGTCTGTTATGCCTGTGCGTGTGCCTATATGGGTTGGTGGCAAGTTGGCCAGGATCGAGATTATGTTTACTCCTGTATTCCTGAGTTGGGAGCTTTGGTGGATAGGCTAGCTCGTGAGTCTAGGTAGCAGACGTTGGTGCTAGAGGATGAGTGGAGAGTTCATATTCACATGGTAGAGTAGGTTCTCCGGAGGAGATTGGATTAGGGACCATCTTCCAGTGATGCTGATGCTGAGGCCCGAAGAGTGCATAAGATCATTCGTTGGATGCTGATAGTGTTGAGAGATATTCTTGATGGGTAGTGAGGTTGTGAGATTTGACAGGACATCTGGTGGAGCCCGTAGTTGTTGTGGTTCTTTTCAGCTCCAGTAGGCTTTGGGATACTTGGTTAGATGCCAGGATCCCTTTTTCTTTTTATGTTGTAATGTATTTCAGAACTTAGTATTGGTTGTAGTAGTAGTAGTTAGGTAGAAGTTAGGGGTATATAGGGGGATATTTCCCAGTTTTTCCTCTGTTTACCCCTGTTTTATTATTGTAGCCTATATCAGCACTTGTTGTACTTGAACCTTTTATCTATTTACCTTTGAATCGATAAATAAATCATGCATCTTATTTCGTATTGAGGACCTTGGAATTTTCATAAACTATTCTAACCATACTTAATATCCTGTAAAAACATACCTTGTATCATGTGAGAACTCCAACTGATGAGCAAGTTATGTAGTAATAGGATTGCATGTGCAAATTGGGTAAAGATTAAAACCCGTAAAAAAATCTAAAACAGAATCATTATTGTTGTATATCAGTGCCATGCTATCGTATTGCTAAATAATTGCTCAATCAGGTTTGTAAGAAATGGTCACTTCACCAAATCACCAAGAAGAAGAAACTCAAACCCAAGATCAAGAACAAAACGAAGATACTCTTATGATGAATCGACTCTTTCAACTTTTGCAACAACCCTCAACCCCTAAAGTCGGTAATTTCAAGCAGTTTAAATCTATTCATCCCCTAGAGTTTGTAGGATTTCCAGATCCGATTAAAGCTCAGTCTTGGTTGAGAGAAATGGAAAAGGCTTTTGAGTTAGCATAAGTTATGGATGATAAGAAGGCGCAGTACGCGAGTTATTATCTTAAGGATAAGGCTAGTTATTGGTGGGAATCTACTAAGGCATTGCTTGAAGGAAAAGTTATAACCTGGGAGAAGTTTACAGAGATGTTTTTAGAATAGTATCTACCAAGTTATATGCAAAACCAGTTGGAAATGAGATTTCTGAATCTTAGACAAGAGGACATGACCGTGGCGGAAATATGAGGGGAAGTTTTCAGATTTGGCCAAATTTGTGCATGAGTACGTGAATACGAAAGCTAAGAAGGCTAAAAGATTCCAACAAGGACTTAATCCGTGGATTCAGAGTCAAGTGGCTCTTCTGGAGATAAGGACTTACGCTGCTTTGGTTAAAAAATGATGATTGTAGAAGGAGAAAGAGAAGCAACAAAGAGGGAAAGTGAAGGAAATAAGAGAAAGTTTGAGGAATCTGAACATGATCAAGAAGCTCTAAGTTTGGAGGGAAGTTTGGAAGGAATGCCGGAAATCAGAACCAGAAGTTTCAGAAGTTTAAGCCCGGGAATG
Source organism: Apium graveolens (assembly GCF_009905375.1). Classification (NCBI taxonomy): domain Eukaryota; kingdom Viridiplantae; phylum Streptophyta; class Magnoliopsida; order Apiales; family Apiaceae; genus Apium; species Apium graveolens. The sequence goes on from NC_133653.1 coordinate 257,208,785, forward strand.
GAAATCAGAAGAATCGTTTCTAGAAGACGGGACAATTAGTGAAGGATAATAGGCCCCAGATTCCAAGAGTGTAAGATTAGTGGAAAGCGACACCCGGGGAGGTGCAATAAGCTAAATGTGACGTGTTTAAAATGTAACCAGAAAGGACACTACTCAACGGAATGCCCAAGCGGTGCAGGAAAGCCAGAGATGACTTGTTTCAGGTATGGAAAGGCATACCACATGGCCAGGAACTGTAAGGAGCCTGTTCAGAAGGCAAATGTGCTTAGAATTTCTGGACCACCTTCAACAGCACCAGCAACCCAGTCAAGGGCAAGAACATTCAACATGATTATAAAAGATGCAGTGCAGAATGCGGATGTGGTAGCAGGTATGCTTGCTATAAATTCAGTAGAAGTCAAAGTGTTAATGAACTCTGGAGCTACTAGATCTTTTATTGCTAAAAGTGTTATTGATAGATTAAAGAGTGTTATGTATCCTCTTGATCCTAATTTAATTATAGAAGTGGTGAATCAAGAAAGAGTTACTGCCAATAGAATTTGTCCCGATTGCGAATTGGTTATAGAAGGTCGGCACTTTTCTGTTGACTTAATACCTTTTAAGTTAGGAGAATTCAATGTTATATTAGGGATGGATTGGTTGTCAAACCACGATGCATAAATTCAATGTAAAAGCAAAAAAGTGAAATTAATAACCAAGGATGGAGTGGAAGTGATGTTTAGAGGGAAGAATCAAGAAAGGAAGTTTCTAACCGCTATCCAAACGAAGAGATTGTTACGACAGGGATGCGAAGTGTATTTGGCTCATGTAAATGATGTAGAGGCGGAATCTTTAAGAATTGAAGATATTCTAGTAGTTGAAGATTTTCCCGATGTGTTTCCAGATGAATTACCGGGACTACCTCCGGATCGAGAGATCGAATTCACGATTGATTTGACTCCTGGAACGGAACCAGTTTTGAAAGCTCCCAATCGAATGACGCCTGACAAGATGAAGGATTTAGCGATGCAGTTGCAAGAATTGTTGAACAAAGAAGTTATTCGCCCAAGTATGTCCCCGTGGGGTACACCAGTGCTGTTCATAAAGAAGAAGGACGAAAGCATGAGATTGTATATCGATTACCGCGAATTGAATAAGTTGACTATTAAAAATAAGTACCCTTTACCGTGAATTGATGATTTATTTGATCCGCTGAAAGGAGCTACCTATCTCTCGAAGATTGATTTAAGATCTGGATACCATCAATTAAAGATCAAGGCAGAAGACATACCCAAGAAGGCATTTCAAACGAAATATGGACACTGTGAGTTCTTGGTAATGACATTTGGGTTGACAAATGCACCAGCTGCATTTATGGATCTCATGAATAGAGTGTTCAAGCAATATTTAGACAAGTTCGTAATAGTGTTTATTGATGATATCTTGATATACTCCAAGACTTAGGCAGAACATATGGAACATTTGAGGATTTCTTTGGAGATTTTAAGGAAAGAGAAGTTATACGCGAAGTTTTCAAAATGTGAATTTTGGCTAAAGGAAGTTCAGTTTCTCGGACATGTAGTTAATAGTGAAGGTATCAAAGTCGATCCCGCAAAGATAGAAGCTGTGATGAATTAGGATAGGCCAAAGACTCCCACGGAAGTAAGAAGTTTTCTCGGATTAGCAGGATATTATAGAAGATTTGTACAAGATTTTTCTAAGATTATTGTTCCATTGACTAAGTTGACAAGGAAGAACGAGAAGTTTGTTTGGATGGATAAGTGTGAGGAAAGATTTCAAGAGCTAAAGAAAAGGTTAGTAACTGCACCAGTGTTGGTTCTACCCGATGAAAAGGGTGAGTTTGTGATCTACAGTGATACTTCGTATAAAGGACTAGGTTGTGTGCTAATGCAACACAGAAAGGTGATAGCATATGCGTCAAGGCAGTTAAAGCCGCACGAACAGAAGTATCCTACGCATGATTTGGAATTAGCAATCATAGTGTTTGCTCTTAAGATTTGGAGGCATTATTTATACGGAGAAAAGTGTGAGATTTATACAGATCACAAGAGCTTAAAGTATATCTTTATGCAGAAAGAACTGAACATGAGGCAAAGGAGATGGTTGGAATTGATCAAGGATTACGACTGTACGATAAGTTATCATTCCGGGAAGGCGAATGTTGTAGCGGATGCGTTGAGCCACAAGGAAAGGTTGAATGTGTTGACTTCTTCCGAAGAGTTGATCAAGGAATTTGGGAAGTTGGAAATAGAAGTACGAGTTCCAGGATTTGCAAATGAAGCAATGTATGCAATGACATTTCAGCCAGAAATTTTGGAAAAGATTCGATATTGTCAAGAACAAGTGATGAATCACGAAAAGGACAAATTAACATGAGAAGAGGTGAGGGCTCAAAAGGATGAAAAAGGAATATATCGCCTTGGCTCGCGTATGTGTATTCCTAATATGATGGAATTAAAGCACGAGATTCTTCAGGAAGCGCATAGCTCAAGGTTTTCGATTCACCCTGGAAGTACGAAAATATACAAGGACTTAAAAGAGAATTATTAGTGGCCGAACATGAAAAAGGAGATCGCGGAATGGATAAGTAAATGCTATATGTGTCAAAGAGTAAAAGGAACATCAGCGACCGAGTGGATTGTTTCAACCACTAGATATACCCGAATGGAAATGGGAACATATCGTGATGGATTTCATGGTAGGATTACCAAAAACCAAGTCAAACCATGATACGATTTGGGTAATAGTCGATCGACTGACAAAATCAGCGCATTTCTTACCAATCAACGAAAGATTCTCATTGGGAAAGTTGGTTAAGCTGTACTTGGATGAAATCGTAATGCGGCATGGAGTACTAATGTCTATCGTATCTTATAGGGATCCGAGATTTAACTCAAGATCTTGGCAACAATTTCATGATCATTTGGGAACGAAGTTGAAAATGAGCACTGCATATCATTCGCAGAGAGACGGACAAAGCGAAAGAACTATTCAAAAGATCGAGGATATGTTGAGAACTTGTACATTGGATTTCAAAGGAAATTGGGACGACCATTTGTCGTTGATTGAATTTTCTTACAACAACAGTTATCAAGCGAGTATCGGCATGCCTCCCTATGAAGCGTTGTATAGAAGAAAATGCAGATCCCCTACCTATTGAGATGAGGTTGGCGAGTGCAAGCTGTTGGGCCCAAAATTAGTGCAATAAACAAAAGAGAAAGTCGAAGTAATTCGCAAAAGGCTGGTAGCTGCTCAAGATCAACAAAGAAAGTATGCAGATCAAAATAGTAAATATATGCTATTCGAACCCGGAGACAAATTATTGTTAAAGATCTCTCCAGGGAAAGGTTTATCCAGATTCGGGAAGAAAGGGAAGTTGAGTCATAGATATATTGGACCATTCGAGGTGTTAAGGCAAGTCAGAAAGTGGCATACGAGCCAATGTTACCTCTGCAGATGCAACATCTTCATAATGTATTTCACGTGTCTCTATTGAAAAAGTATAATGCGGATGTTAGTCATGTGATTGAGTTAGAACCAGTGGAATTTAACAAGATCTTTCATATGTGGAACAACCAGTGCGAATCTTAGATCGAAAAGAGAAAGCACTTAGAAATAAAGTGGTGCCTTTAGTTAGAGTTTTATGGAGAAATCCTAAGATAGAGGAATCGATTTGGGAATTATAAGTGAAATGCGAGAGAAATATCCCCATCTATTTGTTTAGACTAGATTCCGAGGACAAAATCCTTTTAAGGGGGGTAGATTGTAGCGACTGGGAATTTCGCGACGTGATTAAGTGAATACAGTATAATTTTATGTTGTAATTGTGAATTTATGTGAATAAATAAAAGGTTAAATGATTTTGTGGTTAATTGTCGTTGTTGTATAATAGTAACTGGGAACGTAAAAAAACTTGTTCCCGTTTGATGAGTCGGCTATGTCGTCGGGCCGTCAAGTTGAACGGAACCCGTATTAAAAAGAGATGAAAATATTTAAAAGTGTGAATGAAAAATATATGTGGTGATCCTATGTGTTTACATACTATTTGATGTGTGCATGTTCGAATTCGAAATCGGTTTTATTTTTTTAAATGTTTTTAAAAGGGATTTTAAGGATTCATTAATCTTAAAATATTTTTATAAAATTATAGAAATATGACTAAGGTGCGAAATTTGCTTTATTTCTTTTAAATTAGTCCAAGGGATTTTTAGCAATATAAGTGGGAATTATGTGATAGTCTAGATATTTTAAAATGATTGTATTGAGTTTAAATTCTATTATTTGGATTTATTTGTAAAATCCATAAAAAATTATTTATTCGCTCAAAAATGTATTTAAAAATAATAGTGTAAAGCTAATTTTATATTTTTTATTTCATAAACAAGAATAGTTTCATTTTCGGATTTTGTAAGATAATTATATTTTATTATAATTGGTTAATGCATTAGAGAATTAGAAAAGGGAAAAGAAAATTCAGATTTTTATTTGCAAATTACTCAATTGCCCTTTTTGGCTATATATATACCCCCACTCCCTTCTCTTTTCTTTCTTCTCCCCACCGATTCTCTCTTCTCTATCTTTTTCTCTCCCACTCTCGGCTTTTCTCACTCTCCCTCTCAGTACACTCTCTCTTCAATCTATCTTCCATTTCTCATCCATTCTTGATTCTAAAACCATATATATGTAAGATTTTTCTCCTTGTATGCATATATGTGGATGCATGTGATTATTTTTGAGTTTTGGAGAAACCCCAAGTTGGGTTGTTTGGTTCTTTGGTTCGGTTTTAGAGAAATCGAGAAGGGGTTTGATTTTTTCTCATGGTTTGATGATGATTCTATGATTGCATGCTCGTTTTAGTATCAAAAATTAATTCAAGGTGGAACTACGGCTGGAAACCCCGAAACGGGGCACCACCGATTTTTTCCATCGTCGGCGGTGAACCTATGATGAGTCGACGGGGAGGATGATGTACATGAGTCTGATATTATATCTAAAATTTTGTTTTAAACTTGGTTCCTTACATGCATGTAAAGTTTTAGTATGATCAACTTATATTTAGTTTCGATTTTGAAAGAAAATAGTTTAAATGTCTAGAATATGGGCTAAATCGAAATGGATTTGTAATTTGAAGCCTAGCATGTCGAATTGATTGGTTGCGTGTTGATTCTTAAGGTTTGATCCTATTTTGTCATTAGCTAGGTTCGAATTTTTTTATAAAATCGTAAGGGGAAATGATTTTTTTCAAATATAGTTGATGCATGTTAGTTCTAAATGGTTGCATGTGATTTTGTTTGATTTTTTTCTTGATGTTGGGATTCAAATTTTTTATTATAAAAAGGTGGGGATGGTTGCTTGTCAAGGGTAATTGATGTTTAAGTGGTTTAACGGTCTTTTGATATGATTATGCGGTTTTGGTTCGAATTTGTGGATTAAAAAGAAAGGAATTAGTTATTTTGTTGATGAGTTATACGAATTGCGATTATTTGCTAAAGTATAGATCTTTAAGTATAAAAGTATAATGTACTATGTGTTATGTGAGTATACCGTGATTATAATCTGGTATACGAGTTAAGTGTTATCGAATTGGGGAAATCGTTAGGCGTTCTGAGAAACGTCGAGTGTTGAGTAAGTTGCTAATTAGGGATTCTGTTTGGATTGTAGATTCTAATAGCGGAGGCATCTAGGCTAGGAAAGGGAAGGATATCTTAGGTGGCAGTAGCTCAGTACCCGTCAAGCAGAAAAGCAATTTAAGGCAAGTAACTCTTCCTTCTCATATAATTTGAATATAGAGAGGAAATTATTGATGTCATGATAAAGTAGTGACTTTTATAGCACTTGTGATAAACCTGATATTGATTTTGAGAAAACCCTGATATTGTTTCCTGTGATAACTTGATATCAATCCATGTTTGACCTTTTATGGTAACCCTGTTGATTCATAAACTGATTACCTTACTCATGTTCTTTGTTATCTTATGATCTCGTAAACCCTAAGAGAACCTTTATGAATCTCCTTACGTAATGTTTTGGTTGACCCAGATTCTTCGATAACCCGTATGCCTTATTTTGTATCGATCTTTGGAACTTTCTGATCTCGAACTAGTATACCCTATCTATCATTTGATCAAGTTCTTTAGTATTGATCCCTGTTTACTTTTGATTCGTTCACTTTCCTTGAATTCTTGAATTGAACTTATGAATGATTTTCAACTTGATTGAGTCCCAATGATTTCATATTTTTGGTAATGATAAAATGAACTTAGTCAACTTTTCCTACTTCCAACATAAAGGTTTTCCAAAAGAATTCCTGATGGATTGGATAGAGACGTAAGAGACTAGTGGGACTAGTCCAGTCACATAAGAGGCTAGCGGGGCTAGTCCAATATAAGGCTGAAATACTACCATAGGTACCATAACCACCAGATGGAGGTCGGAATGGGCTGATCACTCGTATTATATTTAATAGATGGATATTTCAATCAAGGGTTCTTTTATGCTTTATAAAGAGAAAATGAATATAAACTTTAAAGCAGTTTGTTTCTTTTAATGAAATGAAATGATTTGTATCTTCGTTAAAGTTATGAAACCTGCGAACCTTGTCAACTTAATTAGTTGTCGAATCTCGAAGCTTGATTAACAGATTCCTTCATTTGAGAAACTCTTTTATAATCATGTTAATGATTTGTGATGAATGTCGGATTTCACCCCATCCCGAGCCTTGATTCTTGAAAGCCTAAACCTTCTTCATAACTTTTACCTAGCCAACTTTATATAGCTGCACCTAGAGACGAAAGTAGAATGGCTCAGATATTGATAATTATTGCTGCATTATAGAACTGTTATATAGTTGTTTTGTGAGCTTTTGTGCTCATTTATTTGCTTAGATCTAACCATGATAGTTAAGCAAGAAGATGGCCAGACTTAGGCGCACCGCTCGCAAGAGCGTTCCTGGAGGTCCCTACCGTGTAGTAGGTTTCCAGATGTCAGAGCAGGTAGCGGTGTATGTGAGCAAGCCTAATACTTGGAAGGAATATATAAGTTGAATCAGATACCATGGGTTATCTGTCGGTTTCATGTCAGAATCGAATAAATTTGTATTTAATTATGTTTTGGGTTGTATTATATTTATTCTGGTTGGTAGTTGTAATCTTGTCTCAAACTTAATCATGTTTAGATCTTGTTATTATTATCGGGGTTTATAATATATGTTGTTATTGTATTAGTTTAATGGTGTGTGGGTCCTCATTTCCTAACCCCGAGATTGAGGGCGTCACAGTAGGGACATGACCTTCTTCTTATTTTCTGTTTTGGTTTTGTCCATGACTAAGGCATGCCCATAACACCTTCCCTACATGTCTCTGTCTCCTTTGAGCTCTCCAATCCCCTCCGGGATAGAAAATTTGAGCTTCAGGTGTATAGTTGATGGTATAGCCCGGAGCTTGGTGATGGTAGGTCTTCCAAGATCATTGTTACCCAATAAGAAGATAATTATTTAAGGGGGTTGGATACAATTATCTAAACAAATCGATGAGGATGTAAGAACAATAAAATCAGTAACAGTTTATTAATTCTGGTATAAACTGTTACAAAACTCTCTCAAGAATTTCTGATGTTCTTGAGAGGTTCTAGGTTATAAAGATACTCTTGTAAAACCCTTTTCAATAATGATAACCTATTCTGTTTTTATATACTACACAGTTGCTCTATCAATCTCTATCAATTACAAGATATGTTACAATAATATTTATCATGTTTTTATATATATCTAAATTAACAGCTTCGTTCCTACAAGTTAGGAACCGACAATAAACTACTCCTCAAAAACTGGGACTGTATAAATAAGTAAATCCTAATTTATTATGTGATCTAGTCATATCCCGACCGTCTTCATCCTGACTACATGCAAATCCTGATTGACGACAGATCCTGATCCCAACAAATCCTGATTCTGACTTGGACAGTTTCTTCTAATAATCATGTTGTAAGATGATGCCGCACTTATCACATAGAATTTAATTACATGGAAAACCTGTGATGGGGTGGTTCCAAAATAACTGGAAGATAGATTATTCCCGGATGGGAATTATAGAGTTTTCAAAGCCATAGAGTGGATCTTCGAGGCAGGGGTCTATGCGAAGATGGCCCAGTTTCATTCTATTGAGTGTGTATTCAAAGACTTTTTTTGCAAAAGATCCATTGTCCACAAAAATCCTTTTTACTTCATTTTCTACAACATCTAGGGTTACTCCCAGTGCCTGGTTATGCTCCGGATCCAGTCATTCGTAATTGTAGTAAGAGAAGTAGGCTGGTTCATTCAGATACGGCTTGATCATCATTACATCATTGTCCATATTGGGACTTTCGAGTGGTGATCTTGTGCCCTATATGACAACATTAACCACGTGTTTTTCAGTTCCCGGGGCTTTGTCCCTATTATTTGGTTTTCTCTGCACGAATTGGCTCATGTTTCCCTTCTTGATTTCATCTTCAGTGAACATCTTGAAGGAAAAATAATTTTCGGTTGTATGCCCATGATATCCATAGTGTTTGTCTCTAGCCCTATTCTTCAGGTGTGCGAGCAAAGGTTTAGGGAGATAATAGAAGGGATTTCCCTTGACTTCCTTTAAGATATCATCCTGGGGCTTGTTGAGGGGTGTCCATTCGGGCTCCAGTTTGGGTTCTCTTTTGGTTTCTGGCCTTCTTTCATTTTTCTCAGGTTCACTCGGGGGTGGAGTGCCCTGGGAGCGTTGAATGTAGTTGGCATGCCTACCTGTCATGAACCTCTTATCGATTCTGTAAGCTGATTGTCGGTCCAGAGACTCTTCATCATCATTGATTCTTCTGTTCATTTTCATGGATTTGAGGAAGTCATTCTCCCTTATGAACTTTGAGGCTGAAGCATACGTTGAGGCGAGACTCTGGGGCTATATATGGATCAAGTCTTTGACGTAACCTTCGCACGATACCGGATGTAAATTTCTGCGGAAGATATTAACAGCCTCTTTTTCTTCCTAGTTAGATAGCTGGTTGACCGCCTTCTGAAACCTTTTAATGAATTCGGGGAGAGATTCGTTGCTTCTCCGTTGAATTGTTTCTAAGTGGCACATCTGCAATTTACTCATGCGATTGGCCCAGAATTGCTTTAGAAAGATTTCTCAGGAGTCTTTCCACGAGTCCACACTCCGGGATAGAATTCTGTTAAACCATTTTTAAGCCCCTCCTTTCAGCGTTGATGCAAAGAAACGACACCTTGTTAAGTTACTGTACTCGTAGATGTTCAAGATTTGCTCGAAGTAGTTAAGGTGTTCTTCAGGGTCAGCCAACCCATTGAAAGAGTCAAAGTTGAAGTGTTTGAGGAATGATTCCCGGGGTGTGGATTTCAGCTTTCTGATGAAAGGGGTGGTAGCCCCCCGACCTCCATGTCACCCTCCACTTTTCTCTTTAAATCGTGTAAGGCCCGGGCCATCTGTTCTTGCTTTGTCTCCCTTTCGGGTTCAGAATCTGAAGAGGGGCATGGATTTTCTGAGCTTTTTTCTTCAGTTTTGCCTCTTCATCCAGGATTATTTTCTCAATTGATGCTTTAGCTTTTTCCTCTTCTTCTCTCCGAATTCGATCTCAGAGCGTTGCCCTTCGAATATCTTTTCGGGCACCTTCAGTTGGCCTTTTCAAGTTTTTAGTAATTTGATCTGTGGTCGAGCCTCGGGTTTCTCCGGAATGCTCTTCTTGATTCCTAGGTCGGGTTTCTGGATCTGGGTGATTTTTCTTTTTCCACAGGTTCATAGCAGCTTGAATCTGTTATGGGGTTAGAGTCGTGGTTGAGATTTACGATGCTATGTGCATAATATTAAAAAACACCCACCTCATTTCTAAAAAAATAAAAGTACTTAGAAATTATTAAAAAATTAAAGTTTATAAGTACAATATATCAATTTATTAAATGAAAAAAATATATATTAAAAAATAAATAAAAATAACTTTAACATATCATGTTATATTATAGGAAGTAGAAATTTATCTAAAAGAAGTAAGTTATCTGACAATTAAAAATGAGATAAATATTGATTAACAAAAAAATAACTTAAAAACTAGTTTATATATAAAACTGTTTAAAATTTTTAAATTCATTATTTAATTCATTTTATATTTAAATTGACTTATAATATATGTACTAAAAGTGGATATAATTTAAAACAAAGTAAGAAACTAAAATTTAAACAGATCTTAAATAAAATAACTAATATATATGTTGTAACCAATAAAGTAAGGCAAACGTAAAACTTTATATAAGTTAATTTTAATGAAGTCATTGAAAATATTCATTGAAATTCGGGTATAGTTTATAACCTCGGTAAAGTAGAGCTAGGCATTACAATTTTTAATTCTAACATTTATTTATTTGAAAGTAGTATTACAATTTTCAATACTAATATTTATTTCTTTTAAGCATATTTCTATATCGATGTTTGACTTATACGCATAATATAATAATTAAAATTAATTAAATTTATACTCCATCCGTCCCGCTGGATAGTTTACATACACTGTTTGCACGTATTTCGAGGCTTCAATAAAGTATAGTTCTATAATGTTTTGTCTTAATTTTTTTTTGAGTAAAAGTTTAAACATGAAACTTTTTTTCAGATTTTTTTTAAAAATATATATATATATATATTATGGAAGTATACTTTAAACGAGCACTGAAAAGCGTGCCGAAAAGTAACGTAAACAATCCAATGGGCCCGAGGGAGTAATATTTTTCAACTTTTTTCATTTACAATCTGTTAAACTTAAAAATAAAAATTATATTTTTTAATATTCCCTTTTCCATATTTTAATATATACTAGCTTAAAACTCGTGCGATGCACATACTACACAATATTTTTTGATATTACTTGATTAAAAAAATATTTGAATTCAATTCTTAATTTTGTTCATTTAAAACTTTAAATGATATGAATTCATGATAATTATATAAGTAAATGTATATGTTCATAACTTTTTAGAACATTTAAACTCATTTAAAGTGATAACATTGGTAGGGGGAATATTATTATAATAAAATTATTATTTTATTGAAGGTAAACATATAATGTCTCCATTATATTGGGACCTTAAAAAAATATTATTTTAGCATGGTGATTAATTACTCGATTAACTATAACTCTATAAAAGATATTTAAAAAAGACAATATTACTGATTGAACGATATAATTTTATTTATAATTCTAAGTCTATTTTAAAAAACAATTATGTTTTAAATAAAATTTGACTTTTTATTTCACATGAATAGGATATGAATTATACTTAATCTAATATTAATTTGATTTATCTCGGATAGTGATTTACATTATTTTAATTAAGCCCGATGCCCAAAACACTGACCAAATCAAACTTATTATTTTTAGTTTAATTTTAAATTTTTTTAAAGTCCGGATCAATAAAATAATTTTGTATTAGACTGAATAATTAGTATATATTTTTTTGTTGGTCGAATTGTATTTTTATTTTAGTTTTGTGTTAGTCTGAATCAATTGTATAGTGTATTTTTTTATCCTGGATAAATAAAATATTTTATTTTGTTTATCGAAGTTCATTAGTATAATTTTTTTAGGAGGATTGATAATATTATTATTTTATCTTAACTCGAGTCACATTATATATCAACCAAATCTTAAGAATTATATTTAGTTTGTTTAAATTTAATTTTGCCCGAAGTAACAAATTAGAATGATATAGAACTCGACATGAATTAAAATTTAAATTGGTAGAAGAAGTTAAATTTAATATAAATTAAACGGATATAGAGTTCGATATAAAATAGAATTAAATTGGTAAAGTAATAGAGGAAGTTGACTTCAATATTAATTAGAATTAGAATTGATCGACCCAATAATTAGAATTAGAATAATTAAGTAAGGGTAATTAAGTAATTTCAACAAGTACCGACCGACCCACTACCAAATTTTTAATGTTTCGTCTATTATAATATAGTAAGTATACATAGACACCTACATAAAAATGTGCACTACTATAATGTAAGTCATATGTCATAGCCTATTTGTATATTCGAGGATTCAACTCAACTCAAATAAGAATGTAATAAGTAAATAGTGGATCAACCGTCAGAGAAATCTCGCAAAGTAACATCTGTCAGAGGATTCAGAAACAAGGTTCATCTACAGACTTGAGAAATTTATTCACTGGAAGAAGTTCAAGAAATTGATCATGTCTCAGTGATATAAATCAAGATTGTGGATTTAATCAAGTGACAGAGATCTCGTCAGAGTATCATTAATTACAAGGATTTAATCTGAAGAAAATCAAGTTGTCAAAGTCAAGACATAAAAAAACGTCACGGAAGTTAGTCACTCATGAACCAGACAGTACATCGAGTGTCAACGTTGAAGTGGTGGAATTGATTCATAATTCTCAGTGATTTTCAGAAGATATTCAGAAGATTGGTTGCTGCTCAGGGTTAGTATTAATTCTCTATTAATTAATTAAGTCATATAATTTAATTAAGAAAATAAATTATATCTGCAAAGATTAATTTATTTGATTAATTAAATTAATTGATTAATTAATTCAGAATTAATATTAAGGTTTTTCAGAAATTAAATTGGATTAAAATTCATTTAAATTCAGCAAGTCAAACTGATTGTACTAGTATGATAATCGGTATGACAATCAATAGTCATACCGAAAGTCATGCTAGTACAAACAATTGTCTTGCCGAAAGTTACACTGGAAGAGTATTGTCTTGCTAGTTCAATCAGATTGTCTTGCTAGTACAAACAATTGTCATACCGAAAGTCTCTCCAGTTCAACAGATTGTCTTGCTAGTACAATTGGATTGTCTCACCGATTGTCATTGCAGTTCATTCTATTCTGTTGTTTGATTAAAAGAAGCAGAAACAGAACACAATCAATCATCCAGAACACAGAAGTCAAGAACAAAGCAGAAAAGAAAAACAAGAAGAAATATTTCATCTTTTCATCTGCATACTTCAAGATTAAATTTCTAGATTGTAAAGTTAAATCCAATCCACTAGAAATCTTTATCTTGCTCTTGTGTAACAATCTAGCGGATCAAAATCCCTAGAACTTAATCTCAAATCACGTTTAGCATTTGATTCTAATTATTGCAAAAAATAGAAAAAGTTCATGTCGAATTTATTCTAAATTTGTGATAATTAATTTGAGATTAATTCCTTGTAATCGATACAGTTGTTGTAACACCTTTCAAGTTTAATAATATTCTTATTTAGCTTGAATTTTGTTTCACATTTTTTTTATTCCGCATTTATTCGATTATTCGGTACCGTTTGTATTCAACCCCCCCCCCCTTCTACAAACGCATTGGGACCTAACAATTGGTATCAGAGCCTTCTGATTAACGAACAAATCAAGATCCTAGACTTTTGTGATTTTTCAACTCCTTGAATTTTTATTCATTCAAAAATTCATAATGACTTCACAAAAAGTTGGAGCTGTTAAAATTCCACAATTTGATAAAGAGAATTATATTATGTGGAAGAAGAAGATGCTCTTGTTTTTACAAGTGGCAAATCCCAAATATTCAAACTTGTTAAAGAAGGGGATAAAAACTCCGATGGTTATTGAACCGGAGGTAATAGTAGATGATGTTGTGATCACCAAAGCCAGAACCTATCCTAAAGATCCTGAAGATTTTACTCATGATGAAAAGGAAGAAGCCTCCTTGGATGTCAGCCTTCAATTAATATTAATTGATTCCCTTGATCCCTTGATGAACAGACATATGATGAACTGTAAAAATTCCAAACACATGTGGGAAACTATTGAGGTGATTAATGAAGGCACAGAGGAAGTTAGGGAGAACAAGTTGGAGATCCTAACCTCTGAGTATGAATATTTTAAATCAAATCCACGAGAAGGAATTACTAAAGTGTTTGAGAGGTACAATGCGTTGATCAACAACCTGAACATAAATGGGAAATATTATTCAATCAGGGAGGTCAACAAAAAGTTCCTTTTAAAACTGCCAACTCATCTTGAATATAGAATCATTGCCATTAGAGAAGCTAGAGATCTGAGTGAGATTTCTTTGGACAGGCTCTATGGAGTGTTAAAAACCTATGAGTTGGAGCAGATTCAACAGAAGGAAGTCTACGGGAAGGATAGAATGGTCAGCACATCTACTGCACTTGTAGCTGAAGGTCAACAACAACAGCAATCTCAACAATTGGAGAGAATGGTACAGTGTTCCAAGGCTGAGGAAAATATGTTAGTAGCAGAATATGATCCTCCTACTACAAATCAATCAAGTGATGATTTTTATTCCTTGGAAGAGCTGGAGCAATCGGAAGACAAGTCAATGGCCCAAATTGTCAAGAGATTCTCCTATGTCAGATTCAAGAGGAATCCCAAACTTAAGTATAAGTCCAACTACAACAAATTCCAGAAAGGTGGATCTTCATCCTCTAACACCAGCAGTGGTGGATACAAAACAGGGATGGTTGATCGGAGCACCATTAGATGCTATAACTGCAATGAGTTGGGACACTTTGCCACAGAATGTAGGAAACCAAAGCAAGTAAGAAAGAACTCTGAAAGGGCTTATCTGGCAAAGGGAAGAAGCTGGGATGATACTGACAGTGAAGATGAAGATGAAGGAAATCTTGCTCTTATGGCTATTGATGGAAAAGCTTCATCGTCAAGAATAGAGGTAAAACTTTCTGATGCTGAAATGGTTTATCATCTAAGAGGTAACTTAGATTGTGCACGTCGTGATAATGAACTGTTAAGTTTACAGATCACATACCTTGAGAAAGAGGTCAAAGAATTAAGACTTGTGCACATTAATCAAGACAAATTAAAAGAACAAGTATCTTTTCTAGAGAATAGAGTTGACTGTTATAGAAAACTCGAAACTATTCTCAAAGACAAGATCACAGGTCTTGAGACTAAGGTTAGAGCCTACTTCAATTCTTGTTCGAAGGCTAAAGAGTTCTACAGTAAGCAATCTGTTAATCAAACATCTGGAATAGGTTATGATTACAATGTTGCTATTGGAGAATTAGGCATAAACTCCCCTCCTCGTGTATGTGCTAAAGGGAGGGAAGTACCACATGTGCTTAAGGGTGTTGATGAACCTCTATATAAACCATCAATTGCTGAACCATTTGATGCGACCTCTTCTGTTATTCAGGAAGAAATACGTGCTGAAGATCATGCTAATGAGAAGGTTGTTTCCAAGTCAAGTGTGTCGAAAGTTCCAGTCAAAGTTGTGAAAGCAACTGAGACTAACTCAGACACACATGAGTTGGATAACAAAAATGCCATATCTGCCATGCATAAATGCCATGTCTGTCATGCATAAATTGCCTACTATTAATCACTCTCATAAAGCATGTGGTGTTTCTAATTGTATGTCTTGTGCTTTTAATCTGATGTATGCTTATTTTAATGGTAAGCATATTTCTAATGATAAGACTACTCCTCGTCAGCATGTGAATAACAAGAAGCATGATAGGTCTAAGACTGCTAGTCCTTCTAAGGCTAGAAAGGAGACATTTGTGCCTAAGCCAAAACAGAAATTTGTTAAGGCTGTTTATAAGGTCAAATGTTCAGTCGTTGAGAAAGTTGAGACCATTAAAGTTAAAAATGTTATTTTTCCTGACAAAGAACAATTCTACAAGTATGTCGGGCCCAACCAAGTTTGGGTTCCGAAGAAGGTCTAATCCATTTGTAGTGCAGGGCATTAAACAGGTGGAACCGGTAGTGTGGATTCTTGACAGTGGATCATCAAGACATATGACCGAAGATAGAGCCCTGCTATCAAATGTGGTTGAGAAAGCTGGCCCCCTGGTTACCTTTGGAGATAACAGCAAAGGTTTATCTGAGGGATATGGTTGTTTGCAAGCTGGATATGTTATCAGTGAAATTTTGAATAGTGTGCTAGGTTATTATCAGGAAGCAGTATCTAACATATAGCACCAGTGACGAGACTTGAGAATATTACGACATATCAGGCACCTGATGCACATTACACTTGGAATTGGACTCTAGTAAGATGTGTACAAGTGTACTCCTGGTTGGTGAGTCAAAAGAGGAAGTCAATGCACCTCAGTTCATGGACTTTGCAGTTGCAGATCTATTGGACTATGCAATCTCTTCTTCACAATCTCACTTCAGGTTGATATGAACTAGTGTATTGCTCAAGTAATCGTCATATTTATAACTCTCTAATCACTAGGCACAATCATATTGTTTTATATGTGCAGTGAGTTTTAGGAGTAAATCAAACTTCTTTCTACATTAGTGATTTCTTATTTCATGTAAAATCTTTTGAAATCACTATTGTACATCATTACTCTCAAAAGATTAAATATATAATTTTCATTCATTATAGATCTTAAGTACATTTTATCTCTCGATATTGCCCTATGTTCTGTGATACAGGTTCAGTCTCCAATGGCTTTCTTTCATTGACAGTCATGAGGTTGAAAACCCACAACGTCTATCCCAGACTGTAAAGACAAACACAAAAACAGAACCAACCAACACTCTCTTACCACTAAATGTAGTATGCATGAGTGTGAGGGAGATAGTGCCTTAGTGCACCCCATGAGGAAGGTTCTGTAGTCAACCCAGTAGCTCTGTCTCCTACATAGATGAGTAGTATTTAAACCGAGACAACTGCTAGCCCCATACATCTTCTCAAAAAGATGTAATGGCTGAAAAGGCACAAAAACGGTTACTAGATTCATTCTCTCAACAGGGTGCGTCTATTGAAATTTGCCTGTCAGCCAAGGCATCCGATGTAGTGTCACCACTTCAAATATAAACAATTCTTGATGCACAAGGAAAGGTTACACACACAAAGGATGAGTTGACGGAAATAAGAGTTTTGACCATTTTAAGGTCAGATTCGATTGTTCAAGGTTCGTTAATGGACCAATTGCCTTTACAGGTGTTAGGAGAGGATACTGATCCAAAAGCCATATGTCAGTGGTCAGTGTCTACCTCCCCAGGCTTAAATCCCCTGGATGCATCTGCGGATAGTGGATCTGACATAGGCGCAGATCGGCAACTTGTTGACAATGATTCAGATATTACCTGATGAGTCACAAGGAAATGTCTTCACAGACATTATCAGGGAACTTTGATCTTTATGCTAAATTCGATGGATCATTGGTTACCATCCCAGAATTCAAATCTGGAACCCTAAAAGGGAAACTAGCAACTTGTAAATTATGACTCAGATTCATCTGACGAGTTTAACAAGGATGGGGATTTGCGAACTCCCATTGCACCACTTGTGACCTCCTTAAAGATGGCTAAGGTGATTTTCCTTGCAGGTACAGCTGGATTATGGAGCTATGAGAGAAGAGTGATACACTTGTGAGAATGAGTGTAAACACGAGTGGAGAGAAGAGTGAAATACATGTGAGGTACACTAAACAGAATCACATACTCACAGTGAGGAAGAAATAGAAACTTCTTGTTATTTCTTTTCCAACCAAGTGAAATATGAGAACTCCTTCAGACGACGACATACATTCCTTCTTTAAGGGGGAGATAAAAGCTTAAGTAATAGTTTGGAGGATTCCTCAACTAAGGGGGAGAAATAGAAGGGAGGAAGAAAAAGATCATATGTACACTACACCACACCATTGTTGTTTGTAACTACGGATCCTATTGTACGGGAGAGGTGGTAAACACAAGGTGATTTTCTAGTAAGGGAAGAAGCTGTTTTCAAAAAGGGGAGTACCATTGGCTTTTATCTGCGGATCCTATTGTACGGGAGAGGTGGTAAACGAAGGTGATCTTCTTTAATCAGTTGATTCTCATAGGGGGAGAAGCAAGAGAGATATGGGCTTCTCAACAGGAAATGTGGTTGTACAAATGAAGATGGAACTACTTGAAGATATGTTCAGTCTAGAGGAACATCTACTTGGAATCTGGAAAATGTTAAATGTCATCCAGAACTTTTCTACTATTTACTTTGCATTTCTTTTTATATCTTTTTCTTATTTGTTAGTTGAGTTATCCTCTAGGTATTTGTGTGTTATTGTTTAACAAACAAATAGGGGGAGATTGTAAGTCATATGTCATAGCCTATTTGTATATTCGAGGATTCAACTCAACTCAAATAAGAATGTAATAAGTAAATAGTGGATCGACCGTTAGAGAGATCTCGCAAAGTAACATCTGTCAGAGGATTCAGAAACAAGGTTCATCTACAGACTTGAGGAATTTATTCACTGGAAGAAGTTCAAGAAATTGATCATGCCTCAGTGATATAAATCAAGATTGTGGATTTAATCAAGTGACAGAGATCTCGTCAGAGTATCATTAATTACAAGGATTTAATCTGAAGAAAATCAAGTTGTCAAAGTCAAGACATGAAGAAACGTCACGGAAGTTAGTCACTCATGAACCAGACAGTACATCGAGTGTCAACGTTGAAGTGGTGGAATTGATTCATAATTCTCAGTGATTTTCAGAAGATATTCAGAAGATTGGTTGCTGCTCAGAGTTAGTATTAATTCTCTATTAATTAATTAAGTCATATAATTTAATTAAGAAAATAAATTATATCTGCAAAGATTAATTTATTTGATTAATTAAATTAATTGATTAATTAATTCAGAATTAATATTAAGGTTTTTCAGAATTTAAATTGGATTAAAATTCATTTAAATTCAGCAAGTCAAACTGATTGTACTAGTATGACAATCGGTATGACAATCAATAGTCATACCGAAAGTCATGCTAGTACAAACAATTGTCTTGCCAAAAGTTACACTGGAAGAGAATTGTCTTGCTAGTTCAATCAGATTGTCTTGCTAGTACAAACAATTGTCATACCGTAAGTCTCTCCAGTTCAACAGATTGTCTTGCTAGTACAATTGGATTGTCTCACCGATTGTCATTGCAGTTCATTCTATTCTGTTGTTTGATTAAAAGAAGCAGAAGCAGAACACAATCAATCATCCAGAACACAGAAGTCAAGAACAAAGCAGAAAAGAAAAACAAGAAGAAATATTTCATCTTTTCATCTGCATACTTCAAGATTAAATTTCTAGATTGTAAAGTTAAATCCAATCCACTAGAAATCTTTATCTTGCTCTTGTGTAACAATCTAGCGGATCAAAATCCCTAGAACTTAATCTCAAATCGCGTTTAGCATTTGATTCTAATTATTGCAAAAATAGAAAAAGTTCATATCGAATTTATTCTAAATTTGTGATAATTAATTTGAGATTAATTCTTTGTAATCGATACAGTTGTTGTAACACCTTTCAAGTTTAATAATATTTTTATTTAACTTGAATTTTGTTTCACATTTTCAATGAAGAGTATGTGATCTCCTGGTTGGAGAGTTTGAGACGAGTTATGGGGTGCCCATCCTCGGTTTCTTGAACTAGGTCATCTCTATTTAGGGTAGTGTTTGTCGGAACCACGCCGAAAACAAAGCCTTTATTTTTCCTCGTCGTCATATCGTTCAACAACAATCAACAAATCACTATTCTCAAATAACAAAACGCAGTTTTGAATCGTAATAGTCACAAGAAAACTGGGCTTTTAACCATAAATAATGAATCAACAATCTTCAATCTAGAATTACACAACTTCCTAAGGAATATAAGGACTACCAATTAAATCTTAAAAGAATAAATGAACAATCTTACTGGGGTGTAGATCTCGGCTTCCTGGACGGAATTTTTCTGGTTGAAATCAACATCACCACAGAACGGAGGTTCCACCCTCATTCTAGCGCCAATGATAACTCTAATCCTTTCCTGGACTCTTCTCATCCTCCTACCCAGACTCTGGCTCCATTTGTGCAAGAATATGACCATGTAAGGTTTTAGGTGAGAGGAGGGTTCCTGCAAAACAGAACCGGAAGGGGGTGGTGTCCCCGCGACACCTCCTACGTGAGAATGAGATAGGGCTTTAGAGAACAAGGGTAGAATATGAATTACTTAAATAAATGTGGCGTGTGAACGTTTGTGGGAGAGTAGAAGAAGTAACTTCCAAAATGCATTTTTGGAAGCCTTTTATAGACATTCAATTAGGGTTTGGGTGCTTGTAACTTAAATCGGGGCCGTTGGAGTGTCCCGGGTCTTTGGGCACCTGGACGTCTATGAGAGCACGTGTCCAGGTGCTCTTCCCGGAATTCGGACCATTGGAACCTTCTGGATCCAGGGTACCTGGACGTCCACGATGTGGACACGTGTCCAGGTATCCTCTGTTGCTAGAGCGTGTCGGGCTATGTTCGGTGTGTGCCACATGTGTGTGGGAGTGTGTGTCACATAATTCAAGAATATTCCTCGTATTCACAAATGAATGATTGGGAGGGATATTCTGATGTGGCAAGACCATCTGAGGTCCACTACCACCTGTATCAGGTGCTGATAATTGGGCCATGAGCTCCTTTTATTGGGTTTTCCAAGGGTGATCCTGGGTCAGTGTTATTATGGCCTATTACAACCAACTTTCTAACAATCCTAACCCTGGGAACATATAGGATCATGAACTGGAACTAACAACAAATAATATCCAGAAAAATAAACATATGTATTAGTATGGGTGAGCATGGATCGGTTTGGCTCAGTTTTCATACAAAATCGGAACCATAATCATAGATTTTCGATTTCTAAAATTTAAAATCGTAATTGTTGGTTCATATTCGATTTTCGTACAGAATTATAACTAATTTACTTCTTTCGATTCGTAATATAATGCAAAAAGAAATATTCAGGATCTAAATTACGTTATCTTATTATTAAAAATATTATTTTTTCGGTATTTAAAGAACTTACATGTCGAGCCACAAAATAAAAAATGATATTTAATATATAAATAAAAATAACCCGGTTCGGCCCGGTCCTTGGGTAAGTTAGGGAAAGTCTAGTCCAACCTGGCCTGATTTTAAATAAAATCTTGGTCAAATCTATATCTAAATTGTTTTAAAGTTCAGATAAAATCCGGAGCCATGAGTTTTTTTTTGCATCTCTAGTCGGAGATGGCATACAGACTACCTAACACCAATTTTACAGATTAAAATTATTACTAAATGGGTCTAATTAAAAATACGTCATACTCGAAATTAATTAATTAATAAAAAAATGGATTTTAGATAAATTAACATAACCCGCACAATTTTTTCTTTTATTTTCATTTTTTATGACCATGCGAGGCCAACAGACATCGCTAGCAAGTCTGCGCCATGATCCCTTAATTTCATTTTGTTAAAATTTCTACTTAAATTCGTACATTAGGGGTGTGCACGGTTCGGTTCGGTTCGGTTTTTCACTAAAACCGTTACCAAACCGTAGGTGTCGGTTCGGTTCAGTTTTTACATATTAACCGTAACCGAACCGTTGAACACGGTTATTTTCGGTTCGGTTAACCGTTCGTCGATTTCGGTTTTTTCGGTTTTTAATTATATATAAATTTATATACCTTAATTTCATTATGCTAATAAATTTATAAATGTCAATAGTCAAACAAAAAAATAAAGTGTAATTTTAGTTATGCATAATTAGATTTATTTTCGATTAATTGCAAATCCTGTCAATTTTTCAATTTAAACCCTGACAGGCTCACCTCATTAACAAAGAGCAGGTGATATTGCTTGACTAAAATCAAAAAGTAACAAAACAAATCATGAACTTTGAGTATCAGACAACTAAATTTGCATAAAAATTGAAAAAACACACTGCTAAACAAGTCCAAAACTGAACACATAAATTTAGAAAGATGAAACAGGGTCAGGCCTATAACTTCAGTACATTAGATAACAACTTAGAATAAACTTAGAATTATAAAATGGTCTTCGAACTCTCCAATCTTCTATTGCAAAATTAGAATCGGGGTGTATCTCAATCTTTAATAACAACTTGGAGTAGGTATTTTGGGCCTTTTGAGAACTTATCTGTACAAAAAGAAGAAGAAAAAAAATTCAATTAGATATATTACATCTAGTTACAAATCTCATATACATTTAGGAAATGAAGCACATAAAACTAAAATGAAGCTTGTGAATGATAATGGAAGGCGCTGTGAGAAACTTTGAAATAAATAATTATTTAAAATGCAAATCTGGAGATGCAGGAATGAAACATGAGACCTAGTGCCACGGTTTAGTGTCGAGTCCATATATATATCATTCATAAAGCATTATGCATTATGCAGACAGACGCAAAGGTTAGTATGTATAATATCATATGTTATATATATAATTAAAAAAATATTAAATTAATATATTATCGGTTCGGTTTGTCGGTGCGGTTAGGAAGCTAATACCGAAACCGAAACCGAACCGATATTTCGGTTCGGTTACGGTTTTTTTTCGATTTTTTCGATTTCGGTTATTTTCGTTACGATTTTTCGATTTTTCGGTTTTTGCGCTCGGTTTCAGTTTTTCAGTTTTACTTTGCTCACCCCTATCGTACATCACCGGTAAATGTCAAAATTCTTGACACAATTAGTTGAGTTATCCGGATAGGTAACCGGTATAATTTTTCTTAAAATATATTATATAATATGCTAATATAATTGATCATGTTATTATAAGTATAAAATTATATATCTTATATATAAATCTATATATATTAACTTGATATGATTCAAAATTTAATTATTGTTAATTTTTGAAATTGATCATGTAATAAAATTTTAAAAATAGTTTAGTCCAAAATCCAATATTTAAAAATAAATATAATATATGATAAGTTAAATTTTTTAGATTGATATTGATGGGTTCAATTTTAAGAAATTTAATTTTTGGAATTATAACGAAAAACACATAAATTTAATAATCCTACCCATCATTTTTCACGAAGAGTAATTTCGGAATTATAATTTCACAAAACAAACATGAAATATAAAAGAGTTGTAAAAATAAAATTCCAGTCAAACCCTAATATAAAAAACTCAAATCAATTCACTTAACTAACATATTATTTATATACTTGCATACAAACGTGTATCTATCTACACATACACACACATTCATCACCAAATCACAAGAGCTAACACTAAAAAGATCTGAAATTCTCACTCATTACATTGCTCCTAAGCTCCTTACGGTACGTAATTTTCAATTTAATCACATTTTTATCAATTTTTTAATATTGGATCTGTAATGTGTGTTTTTAGATTTTAATCAATTATTTAATTGATTCTGTATGTGAGTTTGATGTATGTGATGTACGTAGATCTGATATGTGATTGTGGATCTGTTGCTGTTTTTGTAGTTTGATCGGTTTCGTAATTTTCGAGTTTCGTTGAATTTGTTCTGTTTGTTTTGTTGATTGTCGAGTCGGTTAGTGTTGTGAATGCTGAGTAGAATTGAGTTTAGCTAGTTGAGTTGCTGAGTTTTTGTAATGTAAAAGTTCATTGAATTAGCTTCGTTGAATTTTTTCTGTTTGTTTTGATTATCGTCGAGTTGGTTTGTTTTGTGTATGCTGAGTAGAATTGAGTTTAGCTAGTTGAGTCAGGGAATTTTTGTAATGTAAGAGTTTCATCGATTTAGTTTCATTGAATTTTTTCTGTTTGTTTTGTTTATCGTCGAGTTGGTTAGTTTTATAAATGCTGAGTGAAATTTGAGGTAAATTAGTGATTTCTGAATTCTTATAGTGTATGAGTTTCATTGAGTGAGTTATATCTGATTGTTGAGTCGGTTTTATGTAAAGAAAGCTAGTTTGTTTTCGAGAATGTGTGTTACTTTGTTAATATAGGTTTTCGTTTTAGGAGTGTGATTGATTGTATCGGTAGCTGTATTAGTTTTAAGTTGAGATTTATTGTAAGTTGATTTTAAAATTGTATGTTATAAAATTTATGCTACCTGTCGATGTAAATGTTGTTATTAATGTATTAAAAGTTGGATGTCCAATTTGCTAATGTTTTTTGCTCTATGATGTTTATCAGGAAAAGTAAGAGCTAAAAACGGGAATTTTGTGTTGTGTTGTTAATGCCTAAAACCAGAAGTTCATGTATGGTACAGAAGAGGTAGATATCCTCTTTTGACCTAAATTTTGAAATTGAAATGATGGCGCCATCAAGCAAGGCCGATAAGAAGGCTGCATTAGATGCAGCTGCGTGGATGTTTAATGTAGTCACTTCCGTTGGGATCATCATTGTCAATAAAGCCTTAATGGCTACATATGGATTCAGTTTTGGTAAACTCCTTTTAAAACTATTGTCATTTGAGCTGAACATTATTTGGCTCTCTTTCTTTAGTTTTTAGTCAAGTGGTTGCCCCTCTTTTTTAATATATTACTGTTGTAATACCTTTTAAGTCTCGGGTCTTTGGTAAACAACTACTGTAGTCGTAAAAGGTCATGTACATGTTACCCTCCCCTTCATGAGCGGGATACACTATGTGTGTTTAGTTATAGTGTGGTGGTGCATGGGAGGGACATTAAATGAATGTACAGTATTTCATGTATCATGCTACTTATAATTAGTGTCTAATGGATTTTGTTATATGATCAACCCAACATTATTTAGGAAAAAAAACCTGATTAATGTTCCCTGACCCTGTCTTTAAAATAATTGAAGATGGGTGGATTTGATATAATTTCTTATGCTTGTTTTATCTCTTTCTCTTGTTCTTGTTCTTGTTCGAGACTACGTGGTAAGCTATTGGCTGCCAACTTGAGAGATGGGAGAGATGCTGTGCTAGTAGTGGTCTAGAAATATATTTTATATTTATTGTTAGGACTTAGGAAGCTATCTTGTATCTTCTCTTTCCTAGAAATTCCATTTGTCCCTCCTTTTGGGCAATTAATAGGGGCTTTTTTTCTCTTTTAGTTCTTACCAGATATATATGCCCGCTAAAGTAGGAACACACGAGTTTACTAAAATCATTAGAAAGCTTGTGCGATAAAAAAAAAGGAAGGGGGAGCAAAGTTAATATTGATATATTAATTTAGGTCTCAACATTAACTTACCTGAACAGCACCCTATATATATGACCCCAATAAACATTACTTTTACAGTTTTACCTTCAATTATAGTTACGATTCAGTATTCACTTACAACACCACCCAAGTCCTGGGAAAAAAATTTGTTGATGACAAATTTATCCCCACATAGAATCAATAGAAAAGCATATGAATTTATGACTTTTATCAATTACTAGATCTCATTATTCAAAATTATGATTACTATAAGATGTCCTATCTACTTATACCGAGCATAATCTTATTTGGATGATAAGAAAAATAATTTATATATGTTTACATTTGTAGACATACCGAACTGTTACCATATATCTAAATTTTTATAAATTCCTTATACGTAATACAAGTTTGCAAATGTACTTATATCTTAATAACATAATTTTTTTTAATGTAGCTTATGTATATTTTGTGCTGAACATCGTACTACTTTTCACTTTAGAAAAATAATATTTGATCTAGTGTTTTAAAGTAAATAATAATTTAAAAAGCTCGAATATGACTCTCCAAATTCAGAGCTGCCAGTTTAATTATCTTCACAACATATGGTTATATTGCACATGTAGCTTTTGTTATCTTAGTGCACAAATTATTAAAATAGATTCGCTTCATGCATCTTGCCTTCATATTTTTATCATATAATTGTTCACCTTTGTTCTCCAGTAGACCGGTCGTCATATCTAACCATTGCGGTCCAGTATTCAGAATGTCACATTAGATTGTTTGAGAATGCCCTCAAAGCATGAAGCAATAGTCCATCAAATGACTTTGAACCTTCAGTATGGATCTACATAAGAAAACATGCAAGCGGTGATTAAAAGAGTACTGCAACGTTGAGCACTAGCCCGATGATTAAGAGAGTACTTTGAACCTTCAGTTGATGGTGCTAAGATAGGTTTGGTTTTAGATGAATGTTAGGGCTCTGATACCAATTCGTGCATGACAACCCCTTTTTATTTTTTATTTTCAACTCATAGCTGCAAGGGCCAAGTTCTAGTCGTTTAGTATACTCATCTCTAAGGATTCTAATTGTTTTCAATAGTTGCGAGTAGCTTAAGTATCAGTAGAAAGGTATCACTGGTTGTGGCCCTTGTGGTACTGGTACCATGGAATCCTCTTACTAGGAGATTGAATTAACCAAGTTGCTTTGATCCACGTTTTCTCTCTATAAAGGTTTCTCTCTTTACTGTCATCTTCTCCCCCCTCAGTACAACGGTCATAAAATGTACATCTGCTCATATGTGCAAATCGATGTCTCTGGAAAATTCATTAAACACTTAATGAACATCTTGATTCCACTAACAACAGTCCAGGTTCATCCAGTTACTAATGAAATAAAATTGAAAACAAATTACAAATCTGACGATCATGCAGAGCACAGTATCAAAATATCAATACTTGTAGAAATAATGTACCACGATACTTGTAGAAATAAACTTACTCCAGAATATTTTAATTCCTGGGTCTGAATGCCTTCTCCTAGATAGACTCTTTGGGCTTTCTGACCTGTCAATTAATTTGCGGAGCAAGAAATTAAAAATTATATACTTCAGTACTTTAACTTATTTGAAATGATTCAAAGTATTGGGATATGAAAGCCTTTTATATTGCTCCTAAATAGTTCTGTGGATTGACATGGCTGCAAAATATACCTTTGAATAAAAACTATGAATTAGAAATTAGACATTAAAATGAGAAAACTCTTATTGTCCCTTGCAAGTGCTTTAAAGCTGGAGATACTTAGTGATATCCAAGTAGAACTGTAATAAGCAATTTTGATCAGTAGGGAAGTAAAGGTTTGCATTTCATTATGTATACACTTGCTACTCATTTTAAGTACTTACATAGCTTTTCATTTCTTTTTATCTGCAGCCACAACATTAACTGGTTTGCATTTCCTTACGACAACCTTGATGACGGGAGTTCTTAGATGGTTGGGATACATCCAGCCTTCTCATTTACCCGTTTCAGAGCTTCTCAAATTTGTCCTATTTGCAAATTTCTCCATTGTAGGGATGAATGTTAGCTTGATGTTGAACTCAGTAGGATTTTACCAGGTACCTGGATGTTTCCATCTTACTCACTATTTCTAAATATTTATGTATATATATTATATAAGTCTTTGACATGCCAAATCTGGACTAATTGTTATCTAAATTAATTTTCAGATCGCGAAGCTGAGTATGATCCCTGTATCCTGCTTGTTGGAAGTTGTTTTAGACAAAATACGATATTCAAGAGATACAAAACTGAGTATCTTAGTCGTTCTGATGGGTGTTGCTGTCTGTACTGTTACTGACGTGAGTGTTAATAGTAGAGGTTTCATTGCTGCTTTTGTTGCAGTTTGGAGTACAGCTATGCAGCAGTATGTAAGTGTCTCAACTCATTTGGATCGTACTTCCTAAAGTATTAGATATGATAATATTTTTCTTTAGAACTCAGGAATTGATATTTATGAGGGCAAGTAGTCCAACTTAAAAAAGAATGCACTGAAAACTCAGAAAAGAGTGTTCTTAATATAGACTACCTGCTATTTCTTATAATATGAAAGTAACATTTGTAGTACAGCCTTCATCACCATCATCTAAAGGGAACCAAGTACACACCATATTGCAGTGCAAAAGGCCCATATGTTCCCCAAAGTATTATGCAGATCAAACAAGATTCTCTTTCTTGCTTACTATAGTTGGTCAAACTAGTTTTTTACTTTAGCATGATAAGGATTTATGTTCTTAAAACACTCTTGTTACGGTGACAACTTTAGACTGTTTAAGCTGAGAATGACATGGCTGTCCTATGTTGTAAGAACTTCTAAGTTATTGAAAAGTCCTATAATGTTTTGAGTTGCCTGCAGTTTCCTAGCATAACAGCAAGTGTCATTAATTAATGTGCATCTTTGTTTGTGCAGTATGTTCATTACCTTCAGCGGAAATACTCACTCAGTTCTTTTAATTTGTTGGGGCACACCGCCCCAGTCCAAGCTGCCTCTCTTTTGTTAATAGGCCCCTTTCTGGATTATTTATTGACCAACAAAAAAGTGTATGAATTTGACTTCAACATAGCATCTGCGGTAAGTAATTTATAACCAGTGTTTATCATATTCATTTTACTTGTGTTCTTGATCTTCTCTGCACTATGGTAGTTATTGTACAGTTTTTGGTTTCTTTGTAAAGTGGCTGTATAGATTCAGCTTTGGAACTGTTTATGTCTGCCAGCTTATGTCATAATTAATCAGCATCACCTAGCTAATGTAATGCCACTTGATTTTCCCAGTCTTTATCATATTTAAAGGAAGATTTAGAAAAATACGGTCATAAAATATGAAACCAAACATCTAGAATTTGATACATGTCAAAGCGTCTGTGTATTTTATTACCAGCATGCAAACTCTGCATATGATCAAACTTTAATGATTTTTTTGAGGATGAATATTTGTGGACACCTGCAAAACTATGCTGAGGTTGTCGGAGATTAGTAACACCAAAGCTTGCTAGTTTGACAATAGAAATGCGATTTAGGTTCTAAAATGGCATAAGAATTAAACTTGTGTACAAACTATACGTTTACTTGAGCTCTTAACTGCGTCTTGCTTTCGTTTTTAGCAATCTAGTATAAACTTATGTTCGTCTACTTATCCACCGCTCAGCAATATTACATCAAAATTGTAACTAAAACTCTTACTAAAAAAATGCATCTAACCATGTTTTTACTTGACCCTTGTATTTCACCTTATGTGTGGAATGTCATGTTCAACTCCTACTCCCTACCAAATAATATATAATGTGATTATGGAATTGGTTCTCATAACTTTTTCTTTTGCAGATTTTCTTGTCACTTTCATGCATAATCGCAATCGGGACCAACCTGAGCCAGTTCATATGCATTGGCAGATTCACAGCAGTGTCATTTCAAGTACTCGGCCATATGAAAACAATCCTTGTTTTGATCTTGGGATTCTTGTTCTTTGGAAAAGAGGGTCTCAATATACAAGTGGTCATTGGCATGCTCATAGCCATAGTTGGAATGGTCTGGTACGGGAATGCATCTTCTAAGCCAGGCGGCAAGGAACGACGGAGCCACTCTATGGCGAGGAGCAGCCAACAGAAGCTTGTTCCATCTTTAGAATCAACTGAACTTGATGACAAGGTGTAATCATATCTAAATTTTAATTGGAGCATACAGAAGGTAGCTGATACGTTATATACCAGGAAAGCTTTAGCAAACTGATTCTAGATATAAACTCCCACAAGTTCAAATACTGTGTCATAGCTGTCCTGATTCTGTAATTCTTATTTTTCATTTTGGAAAATTCAGGGGTTTATCACAACTATATAGAGCTCCTTTTTTTTTTGTCCTGTTATAATTTATAATAATTTATTCTGGTCCATTTTTTTGTATGATTGAAACATTCTTTCTTCCAGACTTCAATATATGATATATCTTTACTTTTTTTGACAATTGATTTTTCTGGTCAGATTGTGACACTTGTATTCAAATAGCTTAAATGCCTTTGCAAATTGTGAAGCTTGTTATAATGAAACTTGTTTCTTTAGCATTTGTGTGATTGTATTTATACATATTTTGAAATAAATGCCATATAATTGTTTTTGTCCGTGTTTCTTGTGTTCTCGTGAAATCCAGTGGGTTTGCCATTGAAATTTAATACCTTGAATAGTGGCTGCAATTGCAAAACTACAAACAGTAGGTAAAAAAATAACTGCACAAAAACAAAAACACTTTATTACAATTCGAGCTAGAAAACTCTGAACCAAACAAGATTCGACATCATTTCCTTTGTCAACTAACCCCAAGGTAAGCATGTACTTGCAAATACAACTCATAACATGGAATCACCCTAGTGGTGGTTGTGTCCAGAGTTCCACTGTACATAATCATCATGAAGGATTATACAATGTTGTCCTTTAATATTCAGACATCCTTCATGCTATTGAAATTCTTCGTGTTCGGAAATTGAAGGGGTAACAAAGGCCAAAAATGCAAGGATGGGAGCCGTTGCATGTAGGGTTAGTTTCAAGTTCAAATGGCTAATGTACATCCTAATTCTTTGGCAGCAGTATCAAGAAATTGCATTTGCATGCCAGTTGCGAGTCGACTATGAGCTTCCCATGCTAGACACTTCTCGATATCTGCTTGCCAGTCGATAATGTCTACGTTTAGGTATTGATAAGCAGGGTTATGGATAATGCTATTTATCTCCACTTGTTTACCACCAGAATGTATAGAACCAGCATGCAGAATAGCACGAAGAACTGATATGCTGAGAGCACGGACATGAGCACTTGGGTGAGAAAGACAGCGTACTGTAGCTGGAAGGCGACACTGTACAATCAAAAGTCCAGGTATTAAGTTAGATTACACCATTGATATGTAAAATAAAGGACATTAGGGCATTGAATATACCTTCAACAGGTTTGAGAGCCCATCAGCGACTGCGGCCCCAGATTCTCCCCACTCAAGTACTGGTTCAATCGCTCTTGCTGTTGCTTCTAGAAGCTGCTCAGTAATTCATTACAAGTAAATGTCATTTAAAAAGTTGACATGCTTGTTTTACATTATGTTCAAAACTTCAAGCAAACCTATCTACCACTAAACTCATGATGTGAAAAATCAAATATTGTAAATTTTCTAAAATATCCAAGGAGAATTTTACATAATAAGTAAAACTTGAGATATTACCTCCAGCTGTGGCAAGGTGCATGCTTCTCCATCAACCAGCATTCCATCTGTAGCACGTCGAAGGAGGTCCAAAGCACTAGCTAAAATTATCAAGGACTCGGGAGTTTCATGATTTCTCATTAGCTCTACAATTAGTTTTACAATGCGCTGGTTGATCCTCCACATCTTTTGGCCATGGTCATCGTCTTTAGCAATCCATGTTTGCAACTCTTTCTCTGCCTGCAAGAAGAAAATGCCTTTAAATCATTTAGGTTTCACCATTACTGCCGTGTCCATGTCAATTGCCAGTCTATTGAACTCCCAAAAATGAAGAAAGTCTTTTGGCAGTATTGATTCAAGTTCAAAGAATTCGTACCTGAAGAACAACAGCTGTTGCAGCTTTTGTCGGTGATGCTTTTACAACGTTGCAGAGTGCATCAACTACCTGAATATATGTACGAATGATGGTCAGACACTGGCAATGCAAGTTGGTAAATCATAACCAAGGTGCTTGGTCCAGTTGCCCTTTCCCTCTCTTTAATACAATGAGGGATGACGTCTCATTAGGGATATGTGAAGGGTGTACGAATTCTAACCAATCAAATAAATAGAATGTGCAACTACATAGATGTTTGAGTACACGTATAAAACACCCATTTGTATCCATACTGATATTGTAAATATAAAAGAGAATAAGACGACACCATAAATATAGCAGTCATACACAATAAAATTATTGTTTGATATAATTAATAATCCTGGCATGCCAACTCAAAAGTTAAATATGAGGATGCGGATAGTAAATGTATTTGCAAATAAGATATTAGCTGGGTTCTTAGTTTTTGGAAAAATCTAAGTTTTTGCTATCCACAATTCTGTAGCTCAGATCTTCAGATTACCCAAGAATCAAAGCCCGAAATGTTCTCTACCTCTAAATCCAATAGTGAAAAACATGACGCAGGTATATGTTATCAACAGGTTATCATACACACATAATGAACCAATTACAGCTCTGAGTAACAAAGTTGGAACACATGAAAAATAATTACCTGTCTCCATCCTTGCTGGGCAGAAGTACTTTCTGCAGTAGGTTGTGTTTCTGGGGCTGCGATCAATTTGTACCAGAGCAAAGAAACAACAGAGAAACATAATTCTTGTTTCTCTGTCAGCAGAGATCTTAACAGAACTTTTGCACTGCAATTAAATCCTATGTGCCTGTCCATTGTGAGAAAGTTGGCCAAATCTGAAGCATTAAATGGGAAACTTGTAACTTCTTTGCCTGAGGTACTTCTGGTTTCATCACATGGATGGGAAACTTTCCTACACTTAAATAAAGATCTTGAATTTCCGGACCCTTCAGATTGTAAAGCCCGTAACGAATCGGAGCATGAAGGACTTGAAATTTCATTTGAAATTTGTTCATGGACAATCGAAGAGGACTCCTTTCGGATAGGTGCATGCATTAGGTGTGCTTTCAACGGCTGTGCCTTGTTGACAATAGATGCTACAGCTTTTCTGTGAATATCAATAAGATTAAAAAGAGAAGATGCTCTGGAGTGTATTTCACTATCCCACTTGCAGCGCATTAACACGGAGAGAGCTTGCATGCAAGCCTTTGACCGTCTAAATAGTTCAGAAATATGAGCAGCAACCATAGCAGCTGCCACTATTTCGTTTGAACTGTAACTCCAAGATGTGCCGACGGAAGACGGCTTCAAAGAAAAGAGTGCTTCTAAAATTGACAATATCCTGCGAGTATGACAAACTGCAGAGTCAATGCTATTTCGGAAGTCACTACGAGGCTCATCGCCTTTCACAGGTTTGACCACATCCTTCATACCATTTGAACCGGCCTTATTCCCGACCCTTGAGATTAAAGGGAAGAGCTGGATTTCGCAAGCAAGAGCACACACAGCAGCAAGGACGTAAGAGTCGAATGCTGCAACAGGTCCTTGTCTTTTTAATTTTGGGGTTCTTAGGTCTCTCTGTGTTCTATTTACTGCCTGCCTCCCCTCGGTGAATTCTTCAGAAGGGTAAGTGTCTTCCCCTCTTGGCCTTTTGCCCCTGTTGGGTTGTGCTTCATGACTAACACACACCGTTAACACGACAAAAAGTAGGCGAGAAGCAAGCTCTACTGAGGCACATGATTCTAAAAAAAGAGAGTGGACCATTGTGCGAAGCTCTGCGACAGCAAGATTTTTAGAGGCAGACCCGAAAGAATATCTTGTTTTCCTTTCTTCTTCTCTAGAGGACTCAGGTGGAAATGTTCTTTGAAGAATCGCCTCCACGGATGCAACAAAAATCTTCATGAGACATGCTTCGGAAGGGCTACCACGAGGAAGATACTCTAGGACTTTAAGTAGAGGAATATACAGGTTCCAGGATAAAATCGGTGGTTGTAATGGAGTTGCAACTATAATTTCTGGAAGATCGACAGCTGAGGAACTTAAAGGAATAAGGCCATAAGCAGCTTCCCATATAGTACATATTCTCCATTCAACCTCAGGGCCGTGAGAACAAAGCAGTGATGCAATCCCTTGGGCAGTAGCTTCTATAGTTGCTTCAGCGGATGGCTGTTCTCTCTGGTCAACCAAAATTAATGGGTGATTACCCAATTAGAGTGTGTGGGAAAAACTTCTGGGTTTGAAAATACAAATACATGTGCAAAAAATAAAGGCAACTGGTTACTTATACTCTAAAGATCAACTCATTTCAAATATATTTTTGGAGCAAGTACCTGCTTTTTCTGCAATGATACGAAACCACCCACTGGTTCTGGTTGAGCTTCAATTCCTTCAACTTGTCTTGGTGCGGGAAAAAGCAAAGCAGGTTGTGAAAGTACCCGAAACAATAAAGCAGCTGCTGCATCTGCTGCGATACCTGCTCTCATGGACATTGCAGTCCCAATTGCGCGCAAGAAATGCAAATGCATCCAATTCCTTGGAAGCTACACCAATGTATAAAATAATTATTAGTAATCCCATTGGTGAAATGATGAATAGGTAAGCCGTTTAAATTATTGACTTTCATGGATGAAAATCTATTTAAGAGATAAATGAGCAAACATTGTATCCAGTTCAGTCGAAATTGACACAAAATGTTCTATACATGACTGAAGTTTGCTTCACAAAGTGATCAAAGCTACTCCTTATAGATGACTGAATTTTTAATTTAGGACAAGAGCTTGCAGAAGTCTGAACATACACTTTTATATTAACATCCTGTTTAGTGAATTACACACTTGCAACTTACCCTCATTCCAGTTGCGTAGTCTTCAGCTGCTCTCAGGAGCTCCACAAGTTGCACAGCTGCATCCAGGGCATCTGGAGCCCATGACGGTGGTGCCTCTAGAAGCCCAAGAAGAAGTCTTTGGGTGGCACTTGGACTAGCAATTGAATAATATCTAAACAAAAGAAATGCAAAAATGAATGGGACTTCTAGGAAACATGCACCAAAATGTAGCAAATATATACTGTCAAAGAGAATGCTACTGCAGAGAAGGATTGGCAAATTTACCTATGAAATAAGCGAGCATATGGCTCCAAAGCCGGAAGCCCTGCAACAAGATGTTCATCCATAGATGTCGTTGGAGGTGGAAGGAGGAGTGCAGGAACAGCGGCTGCAGTTAAAGTAGCAGTCTCATAGCGTGCCACTTCCTCATCACAAACACTTAATATCACACCAGCACCATTAGCTACAGCCCATCTAGGAGTTGATGGCATTAGCTGAGGGTGCTTTCCAGATCCACGCGAAGAAGCTGCCATTGAAAGATATAATAATTAAATAAATAAATATATAACAGTTTATCATATTCTTTTAGTAACAAGCATTATTTCTAATGACTTGGAGCATTGAAGTGTAGACGCTGTTGCACTACTGCACAATTTATTTGTCTTATCCTGTTACTTTGATCTCTCTTTTTTCTTAGAGGTACTTAATATATGAAATCTCCCACCGGAGTGCAACTATGCATAACATCACAGAAGGGGACAAATAATTACAATGGAATAGACGAGTGAATGAGTGTCATGCACAGATACAGTTTAAATCTCATTAAATCTTATCCAACCGACGTTCAGAAAAAAGTATTACAAAGACATATTAATAATCCACTTACAGATAGATGGTGGCTTAAGCTCTCCAGCTGCATATTTCCCCATCACACCACCACACCTAGCACATACAAATTTTCGTGAGCTTCTGAAATGGGAGTTATAACCAAGTGGTTGAAATTCATTGCTATTAAAATCACTGTTGACAAGTAGAAGGAACATTTAGATTTATTATGTATATATATGCCTGATGTGCATGCACACAAACATATCATACATTAACTAACAAATGTGTAAGCCTCAGAACATAATACGATATATTATCATTTTTTCACACAAACATCTAACTCTGTTTATTATCCTCTCTTTTTTTCAATCAAGTTATGTCTTTCAGAAAATTCTTTCCTATCGAATACTAATTATAGTCGGAGTGATTTATTAGAGTTCTCTCCTCACAATTTAATTTTTATTTTGCGCTTCATCACTTGCCACGTGGAGTCGTAGTACAAAGTGTGACTTGCCTCGACTAGCACAACTTGGTTGGAGTTTTCTTTTAGTATTTCATCTAGTTCTTCATAAAATAAGATTTTGGGATACCGATGCCTGTATTATAAACCGTCTCCCAAGTGTTTCTGTGCTAAATGAACATTTGGTTATTGTAGCCACATACCAACGGAAGTAGTCACTTCTAATAGCAAGTGGTGCAGCAAGCAATATATCTGTTATCCAGGGGGATAGAGGCCGCAGTGGTTTCTTTTCATGTTGTACAGGTGGTGGATCTAATTCACCATCTGTAGAGTTACTTGTCGTAGCATGGCTACCACTACTACTTCTGTCTGCTTCACTGTGCTGCCGCTCAACCTTGTATATTGGCCGGTTATAGTGAGTTAATATTCGCAGGATTTCTCCACAAGCCAAAGCCCACTGCTCAGAGTACTCATCCTGTAAATTGATAGGGGTAGAGTTTAGGTAATGTTTACCATACGTTAAAGCATGTTATGTGTTCGCAAAAAACTTTAGTAAAAAAGAGAAAATGTCAAATGCTGTCTAATTAGAATATTTAATATAGTACGAACCAGGATTTTAACTAATTTTCAGTCTAAGAGTTGCTTACCACACTGCTAGGGCAGACCAGAGAAATGAAAGAAGAAAAAGGGGGTGCCGTCTTGTCATATTCCATTGTGCTATCAATGATACATGATATTATAGGAAGAATGACAGTGTGTCCATGTTCCGGATGATGAAGGACAAATGTTGCTGAAGAAAGGGATACAAACTATTAGTCAGTTTCAAATATATGTAAAAAAAAATTAGCTGAAATTACAATCCTGAATTTCAATTATTTTCACATAAACATACAAACATCAGAAATTACCTAAGACATCATCAAAGAGACGTTTTTCATTTGAAGGATAACGGTTGCGGATTAGCTGTCAAAACATTATACATCACATTAGCATCATTCGCCGAGCCATATTATTGAATCTAAATGATTATACGCATGAACACAATTTTAAAAGTGTGCCTTGATATGTTAATTCTCTCTAATAAAGAACTACTTCGAAGGTAAGCCGCATGTAAATTACCTCGGCTATATCGTCAGGAAACTGTTCTGATGTGAATTGAGCAAAGTAATCAACATATGCAGTGATTTGAGCCTGTTACGAGAAAGGGAAAAAAGATTAGAATCAAATTTTTGTCTTTCTAGTAGACATGAAAAAATAGACAAGTCAAGAAGATATGCATACAAGTTATAATATAATTGAACTAGGTGTCTCCGCTGAGCTTTCAGAATGAGAAAAAAGTTCAAGTTTGAAAAACAGCAACACATCTAAATTTCTGCAAATTTTATAAACGTCCTCTATCGTACATTTTGGAATTTATCAGCAGTACAGTTTGGAATTAATCAGGGAGTCAAACCTTCATAAAAATCATAAAATTCATGTTTCATCACATCAACAACTTGGTAATCAGTTATCAGTTAAGAAGATTAACAATGTGCAGAACTAAATATAACATGGCAGCAACGAAATAGAGTTTAAGAACTGGTCACACCTTCTTTTGATGTTTGTCATGTGGAGGCGGCCAAAACACTGAGGAGAACTGAAGACCATCAATCCACCTCTCGCATGCTGTAGTGGCCATTGTGACTTTCTTTGAGAAAAGCTCTTAATCCCAATACTTTAGAACCAACAAACACCGCTACAAGCTTCAGTTACCGCTGCTACCAATCAAGTATTAGAAGATTGTAATTCAACATTTCAATGCCCAAAGAAATACAACGCTGACCCAGATCTCTTAATGAGTCAGAGAGACCTTGAGCTTGACCACACAATTATAAATTGTAAAACATATTTATTGCATCTCTTAGTTGCATAGTTCCATGACTGGATAATAATATGAACAGTTGAAATCTGGATCCCTGTCACAGGAATGAAACTACAATGATTCACAAAAGAAATAACGAAAAAAAAAGACTACATAAATATCTTATATACATAACAGCACTATAAAAAAAATTATACAACACAAAGCAACTGATGGCAAATCAAAACACACGAAACACACCCTGCCTTCATAATTTTCAGACTTATTCTGACTAAAACCATTTAATACATATCATATAAATCCCTTGATCCACTTGGTCTCCAAATGAACACACACCTAAACTAATTAAATAAATTGAAATTAAAAATAACATTCTATCTGAAATAAAACAAACCTATGAAAGGATGATAACAAAAAATCAAGAACAGGCATCCAGAAAATCAAGAATATTAACTAAAAATCAAGTCTTTACTTGCATTTTATTATTCATAACATGCCCATCAAAGATAATTTCACCATAGATGAGATCAAAGAGCAAGCAACCAAACATCAAGAACAAGCCCCATATCAAGAAAATCAAGAATCAAGGCTAAAAATCAAATCTTTCATGCATTTTATCATTAAAATAGCATATCCATGTAAGATAATTTCATCATGGATCAAAACGCAAGCAACCAAGCATAAAAAACAAGCTCCGCATCAAGAAAATCAAGAATCAAGGCTAAAAATCAAATCTTTACATATATTTTATTGTTAACATAGCATACCATGTAGGATAATTTCATCATAGATCAAAAGCCAAGCAACCAAGCATAAAAAACAAGCTCCCCATCAAGAAAATCAATAATCAAAGCTAAAAATCAAATATTTACATGCATTTAATCATCAACATAGCATACCCATGTAAGATAAAGCTCTTTAAAAGAATTTAAGACTACCGAAACATAATTTAATTAGAAAAAACAGGTGAAAATTTACCTGGGTCAAGAAATATAAGGCTGAGAATCTTTATGGATCAGAAGGAGTTTATGTTCTTGAGTTATTTGTTTATGTTTACTGACTGTAAAATGAGTTTTTGAGAGTGTTTTGAAAGTATGGAGTCAGAAAGAAAGAGAGAGATGAGATATGAGAGAGATGAGATCTTTAACTGGCTTCTCTCTCTCCCTACTTGTGCAAATCTGCCAACGTGGCTATGATATTTTCCTCTCATCTCACACCAGCCAACTGTATATTCCATTATTATTAACATCACTATTTATGGTTTTATGTGTATATAATACAGAAATGATGCTTTTATGCTATGCAATTTGTATGTATAGTTGTAACACATGTAAGCATTTGGAATTGAGAAATTACAGTGGGCTGAATCCAATGTACTCCAAGATATTTTGAGGAGAGATTTGTTGTCTGCATCTCAGGTGCATGTGTTCTCATGGTCATGAAAATATCCAACTCTTTCCCTTCTCCGTCCCACCTGAATGTTTTACATTGTTTACGGAATCGGCATGTATTTTAAAATTTCCTTAAAATAACATGATTACTTAAATAATTTTAAATATTTTTTTTAAAATAAATATATAATATTTACATTTTAATACAGAAAAAGAAAATTTTTATAAAAAATTATAGAACTATATTTTATAATACCCTTAAAATTTAAAATAAGTGTAAAGT
This sequence comes from Apium graveolens, assembly GCF_009905375.1. NCBI lineage: Eukaryota > Viridiplantae > Streptophyta > Magnoliopsida > Apiales > Apiaceae > Apium > Apium graveolens. Next base: position 257,247,475 of record NC_133653.1, read on the forward strand.
ATGAGTGAAAAATATGTAATTTTATCTCATATTATCTTTCCGCCCTCTATTCAAGTATTAACTTAATTAAATTCATAATATACATATTGACATATAAAAGTTGATTTTCAATTAAATTATCATATATATACATGGTATTAATTATCATATTTTAGTAAAATATCATAACGTAATAATATAAAAAAATTATGGAAGTCATAATACCTTTATGAAACAGAAAATGGTAAGACATTTTCTTTTTAATACACAAAAATAAATTAGAATACAAATTTATACTTTTATTAATAATTAAAACAATGTTTAAATGGAACACAATATATTGAAACATCGTATTCTAATACTTACACCAACTAATCTCATTGTTCGTTTTCCAACAACTATATAATTAGACATAATTTATTTATATAATTCAACTTATTTGATTTAACCTATTACTAAATTAAATTAAATGATGTAATATGATACAAACTACTAATAAAAGGGAAATATCAAAATTAAGATTAATATGATCAAATACAAAAATAAGGTGCACAATTATCAGCATCCTTTAATTATTGTATGTGCACTTGGGAACTGTACGCATGGTCGAGCCGGACTGATTATAGTCATTTTTACAATTTGATTCAATTAAATTTGTCCGAAATTTTTCAGTTCAATCCATAAAAATATAAATTTAATACCAAACCTACCCATTATCGTCAACTTAGGTTGTATCAATTTGAACATATTAATTTTTTTTATAACAATTGTTTAATATTATATATTATCTAACATTTAAAAAATTTAAGTAAAATTAAAATACATATAACTTACGATTTAGTATTAATATATGTTATATTAACAAGTTATAATTTTAGTAATACAAATTACGGGGTTAGTCATATGCATACACACAAGGATAATTATATATCTATAAAAGATAATATAATATATTGTGTAATGTGCAGTCTTATATAATATGATGATATATAATATTAAACAAATTTGGTTATGATTTTGTCTGAATCGAGCTATATTAAAATAAATTGAATCGAAGTTAAAAAATATAAAACCTCAAACGCTTACAAAAACGTCGAAAACTCAAACTATTTCAAAAACATCGAATTTGGTTATGGTTTTGTCTGAATCGAAAAAATCAAACTGAACCGATCATTTAAATAATTTAGTTTTTATATAATTTTTTTAAAAAATAGAATACATTTGTATTTTTGTAAGACAGTGATTAGTTGATAAACACAAATTCTCGCCAGCAGTTAAAAGCTCGGTGTTGTTAAAAAGGTAAAGAAAAGAAAACACATTTTCTCAAAAGAAGTAGATATTAGTTATGGGGTGAAAAATAAAAATACCCATTATGTAGGGGTCAGTGCCCAAAATACCGTTTGGAGGGAGTGTCCAAAATAGCCACTCAATCTGAATGTCTAAAATACCTATTTTTTAAAAAAATATATTAAAAAGAATGTAAATGTCCAACATGCGTATTTACTACTAGAATAAGAGGGATACACATTTCCCAAATGCGTATTCTTGTTATTATAAAATATGAATGTTTAAAATGTGTATTATTTGTAAAAAATTAAAAATCTGAATATACATGTGTAGCAAGCGTAGTTTGTGAGTATTTTGGACACTCTGTTCCGCGGATAATCTAGTAAGGGGGGCACCGAGGGACACGTGTCCCCCTTAAAATAAAATTTTGCCATTTGTTACCATTATTTTTTTTGAAAATATATGAAAGTGTAACCGAAAATTCTAAAATATAAGGGTGTATTTATTAAATATGGTCATTGCTCCCCCGAAATATAATTCATGGATCTGTTCATGTTTCGCCGATAACTATTCGGGGCACACTTGAAGCTGGAAAATGATATATTTTGAGAATTTATTAATAATCATGAGTGGAGGTTAATAATTAGTTTAGAAATAATGGAATATAAATAAAAAATTGGGTCGCCTGTTTGTTTTTGACAATTTTTTTAGTGCAACACCTACTCATGCAATTATACTATTAACCCCACTTAAATTACTAGGTCAAAACTAGTGGGAAGAACACGTTTTGTGTGGTAATTAAAATATTAAAAAAAATGTACTTACATTTAATATTTGATACTCCTTTCATAAAATGGTATATGTCTATAATTTAACCAATAATACTCGCCGATCTGAACTAAAATAGCAATGTCCTATGAAAGTGAAATAATACAAAGTATATAACAAGTAGAATACTAGTAATATTTATATTGCATGCACACGAAGCATAGCACCCCCTAGGGTTTAGCCAGGTGTACTCGGTGTCCATTCAAAACTCCACCCTAATTATATAAACACTCAAAATTTAATAGTTATAATTCTATAGGTATTCAAAAGTTACAAATATCAAATTACGGGAAAAAAATATGCCTAAATACGTGTGTGTTTATATATATATATAGAATTATATTAAAATTTAGTGCAAAATTAAGACATAATCATTTTTATTCACAATTTTTATTTCACAAAATGTGTCGTCCATATATTTTTTTATAAAACAAACTTTTTATATTATTTTTTCTAGATGAACTTTTTACATTCGACTTAACTAAATTATATGAGCAGACACCTAATGTCGACAGATCCTAATAAATCAAAAGTTCACACTGAATATGTAAAATAAAAAAATATCTGGCATCACTCATCTTCAACTTGATACATATCTAGGTTCAAAATAGTATGATCATCATATATGGTATATGGAAATCGGAATGAGAAAGGGGACAAGCAGCTGCAAATACAGCTTTGATTACAAGGGGCCAGGATCTTCTTTTTTTCCTACTAAATCAAAACATATGGGTAAAATAATAAATAATCATATATTAGGATTATGTATTATTTATAAGATCATCGACCTAAAGAGTTGTTCGTGAACGAATCGAGTCCGGCTCGGTTTGACTCGATTCATTAAGAACTCGACCTTGAGCACAGAAATGTGTTCGTTAAAAACCTGAGCTCGAGTTGAACATTTGACATGTTTTGCTTCGGTTCGGCTCGAAATAGGCTCGAGTTCGTCTCGAAAAAAATTTAAAATATAATTTTATATATTAAATTATTACGCATATTTTTCAGTTGAAAATTCTATCTTAATTGTTGCAGTTGCAATTGTTAGAATCACCGACAATTACCGGCATATAAACCTAAAGATATTCAATATTCTTGTATTTTTCAACCACCTTTTGAGTGAGTTCAGGAATAATCTTTAAATTTTGAAAATCAATTTTGGTTCTCAATCAACTATATAGTTCGAAAGATGACCTTCAAGTGATTTTGAATCAACTATATAGTTCGAAATATGACCTTCAAGTGACATTCAAATTATTTTGAAGAATAAAATTTTACAAGTTGAACCAATTTTAACTTATCAAAAACTGGTGGAATAAGGCATGATAGGCATGACCAGTATTAAATCAACTTCATATTAACTCTATCAAAATCAAAATTAACCTTTAAAAGGGTATTAAGTGGTTTAACTAGAAATACTTGTTCAATATTTATTCTTATATTTTTTTGTCTTCTATTTCTAATTTATATTTTCATTTTGTAACTCATTTATACTACTCCCTCCGTCCCAATTAATTGTTAACATTTGAAATATAAGATTCGACACGCATTTTAAAACTCTAATATAATATATATTCATAACTTATATTAATATTTTTAATAAAAATATAAATATGTAATATTTAGGGATTTTTTCATAAATACCCAAATTACAGTAAATATTTGTAAAAAAATGGATCAACCTCATATGCAACCTCATATGCAACCCGCGTCCTTATATTTGCTAATATTTTGCTAAAAATTGTATTTTTTGGTAAATTCCCTGATATTTATTCAGAAGAATTATATTTTATGTAAATATACTAGGTAAAAACCTTAAAATACGTGTCGACCACTCCATTTTAAACGTTAAAAGTTTGGTTGGTACGATTCTTCGTTAATTTACTTAACCACCCTTATTTAAAAAATTCATTAATTTACGTAATTACCCTTACTTAATTAATTTAAAATTTAATTATTTTTTTAAGTAAAACACGTTATTTAGTTGTCTTTACTAAATTATTTTAATTTAATATATATTAAAATCAACTTCTTTTATGATTTCAATCTATCTATACTATATTAAAATACACAAAATATTAAAATATATCAATCCAATCTACATTGAACATATATTATTATAAACAAACTAATCAAAACATTGTTACAAGATTTTAATGATTGTAACCAGGGGCGGATCGAGTGGTGGCTGGGGTTGGCTCCAACTCGAGTGAACTTTTATAATGGCAAAATTTTAGATGTAATGATTCAGCTCAGTTAATCTTATTTTTCTAACGTATGTCAATCTTCTGATAATTTAAAATATCACTAAATATGTACTGTTTGGTGTTTGTGTATAAGGTGTTTAAGCTTTCTTAAGAAAAACAGTTATTTTAATGTTAATTATATATATATATATATCATTTAAGATTAAAAATGGCTTGTTAGTATTTTTTTTTACAGAAAATTGAGAATTTAGCTCCACTCAATAAATTATTTAAACATCTATTTTAATTTTTCAACATGTAAATTTATATATAAAAAATTAAAAAATGATGTTAAAATTAAAATTTATGTATAATTTTATTTTTCATATTGATGAAAAAAATTAAAAGCGAATTTTTTATCCAGTCTCAGGCAATGAAATATCTTGGGTCTGCCCCTGATTTTAACTGATCGATTTGATGATGATATTCTTAATAATGAACACGGGCCAAAACAAAACAATATATCATATTCACTGGGACCAAAAAAATTATACTATTGAAACGCTGCAACAAAATTCAAATTAAAAGATAATTTAGCCTAATATAAAAAAATATACAGTATTTATCAAGACTTATAAAATTATATCAGTGATCTGGGCTAAATAACAAATAAAAAATTATAAATATATATAGTTAATTGGAGTTGTTGCATCGGGCCAAAACAAACTAATATTTAACCTGAACAAAAATAATATACTACTCATCTGAAATAAAACAAAATAATATCAAACGGGATAAAATTATAACAAATATAATTAATAAAATATTATAATAAAAGAAAATAATATACATTATTCATACGCCCCGATCATATATTATATATTTTTTCGGAGGCCCGGCCCCGGACACCACTAGGGAGAAGGGAGTAAAAGGTACTTAATCAAAGAGCGTACAAAAGCAAATCAGTGGCTAGCAAAGCTCAGGAAAAAATGATCGATAAAAACACAACGGAGAAAATGAACGGGCACAAGTATCTTGTGAAATAGTAACAAGGGGGGAGCACAAGTCAACATCGAGATTAAGATATATTTATTGCGCCTTTAAATTACTTTTAACAACTTTTCAATTTTTGTAGCATACCACTTGTTGTTTATGTATGCCCACCCTTCTTTCCCTGCATCCAATCACACTCCTCGTTTTGATTCCCATTCATTTTCTTATTTTACACCACTCAATCATGCATTTTAATATATATGCGGTATGTGTGTATATATTGTGACGAATATTCTTTATTTTGCTGGGTTGCTACAGACGTGGCCTAACCATGTCATAGATTTATATCTCCCCTATCAAATTTGATCCTGCCAATCACAAAATCTTACATTTTTTTATTATTAATTTTTTTGAAAATATATGAAAGTATACCCTGAATATTAAAAATATCAAAATTTATCCATAAAATATTATCAATATTCTCTCGAAATTTAAATTCTGAATCCACCACTACACGTAATCATATATTCACATGTGGACGTCCCCAAAATTCTAGATTACTAAGCCTAAATTTGCATGTGATTATCAATTGAGCTACACTACCATTAGAGATTTAAGACATATTACCTCAAATTAAGGTTGTAAAATTCGAATGCTCGATTTCATCTTTAAAATCTGAGTATTCGACTGATTTTCTGAGTACTCATTTTTAGCATCCGAGTATTCGGCGGAGTACTTACTTAAATCTGAATCGACTCATCATATCCGAATAAACACTCGAATATCCGTCCAAATTAACTGATTTTTAGAACACTACCTAAAAATATATGAGAATTTAGGGGAGGCCTAGATTCAAGTGTATATAATTATACACTCCCTCCGGCCTCCGTCTCCCTAATTTCTTTACATTTCCTTTTTAATGTTCGACACATAATTTAAGACTTCTATATACCGTATTTTCATACTTATTTTTAAGATTTTTTTTCTGAATAAAAATTAAATATTTAAAATTTAATTCAGAAAAAGAAAAGTTAGAAAATATGTTATGAAACTATACTATATCTAAATCTTAAAATGTGTGCCGAGTAGTTGAAAAGAAACGTAAAAAAATAAGGAGGACGGAGGGAGTATATACTGCCTATATTAAACACACCGAGTATGATATATGTGGTTTAATTTCCTTAAATGAATCTTTTCGAAGTCGGACAATTTTATCTATTTATCAACTTTTTTATATATGAACTATGATATTGTAGTGTAATAATTTCTACGTGAGCATGAGACATATGCATAATATTTTTTTTTTGAATCACGAGTGAAGGACCAGTGCAAGTTTGCGACTATTGACTTTACTCACCTTTCTGTAAAGTTAAGAATTTATACCACCACATACATATATATGCAAGAAAATATGCAAATACAATTGCATTCGATAACATAAAAAAGCACTTGTTAGTTAAAAACGAACTCATATAAATGTATATTATCACGGGACACTTTTTTTCCATATAATCTCTCGTTTCTTTTACACAAAAATGTACGACTCGATTGATAAAATAAATAGAGCCGGTTAGCATTGTGATAAGGCGATTAAGATGAACGTTTGATACACAATACTTGCGGTATATTATAATTTCAAATTATAATATAAATTTGAATATGAAGTTACATAATGTGTGCGATCATTGTCAAACAATAATAATATAATTTTATTATTAATTTATTGCCCCTTCTAATTGGTCCCAGGCACCGAACATCACAAACATAAAATGTCGGTTAACGCACTAATACAGATATTATTAAACAAATTACATTAGTTTATGAGCTTGCGTATAAAATTAAAGTTAGTTATTTTATTAATTTATCAATCTTAGTGTAATACTCTTCTTAAACAATACGCAATTAGAGCGACCTTAATTACCATTAATTGATTTTTGTGGAGCCCTCTCGTGTTCAAGTTGAAGTTGAACATGTACGTGGATTCGTCAAAACCGTCCACGTGGCCATAATTTAGGTGGACCCACTTTGTGGTGCGAACGTAGACCCCATAATGAATCCATTGACATAGTTTGGACGGCCCGAATGGGACATTTTGCTATACACAGTTTTCCGGAATAATGCCTTTGGTCAACGCTTTAAAATTTATTCAATCATTTTTTCAAAATTTATGTAATTAGTCGATTTTTTTGAACTCTCATTTTTATCAGCTGGGTATTTATTTAAATACTAATTGATTTACCTTCAATTTTCGATCTCGCCCGAATATTTGTCCAGTGATTCTATTTTTGGAACACTGTTTTTTTTTATCATAGTGAATTCGCAGTCCACGTAATAACCCTGCAAACCACGTGAACCAAAGTAAACCGCATTTAAGCAACAGACTCTGAGTCTCAGGAAACATAATCATAAATTCTTCTCATGTTAAATTCGAACATGTGAATAAGATGATGATTATCTTTTTTTTAATCAACTGATTCAACCCCTGCGGGCTAGAACACGGTCTTTATTGCAACTAATCCCAATTCTCAAATAAGTTTGATATTAGAACAAGTCAAATTGTGTTAAGTATTGTATTTTATTTTTTTTAAATAAATCAAATTATTTCGTGTTAAACAAATTGCAGAATTAATTTGACAAATCTTGGCTCATAGTATATGAATATTTCATTGACTGTAAGTAATGTATGCGAGCAATTTCATTTTTATACTAGATAATAAAAAATATAATATTTAAAAAACTTTACTTATAAAACCTAATTAAACAATTATAGTTACATATTACTTTTACTTGTATGTTTTACTAGAAGTTGAATGTTATTTTTTTAAAGAAAACACGTGCTTAAGTTAAATTTTTTTAACCAAGCGTACCCATAAAATTTAATTCTAATATATTTTTGTTACTCCCAAATCTGTACACACAAATTATTAATTTATTTGTTGGTAATGCCTTGTTCATACATGAATTGTATCATAAAATAATTATCCGGAAGAAAGAATTTCTTTTATTCAAGAAAGTTTATCGTCTAACCGGAAATCAATTATTTTATTTTCGGACACTTAGACGGTAAAAACCTTACTGTCCGAAAAGAGAACCCTTGATAAAATTGGTTGTGCTCCAACCTCGCCTGAAATCACAAAAAAATCACACTATCTGTTAGTCCACAGAAACTTTAAAAATTTTACTTGATTAAAAGCCGAAAGACATAGTACTATTTACTAATTATCTAACAATTTGTTAGAATATATATTTATATTTATTATTATATTATATATATTAGGGTATTTTTGTTATTTAACTTATATTGAGTTTCTATATAAGTCAATACATGTATTATAAATGCTAAGTTGATTTTAATAAAAATTTACGTTCGTATTATATCTATAAAGCTATCATGGTATCAAGAACTAGATTTCGAGTGATTTGAATATCAAATTTAGGGATGATCGTGGAAGTTTAGTTAAATCATTAAATAGAAAGAGTTGCGTAACAACACCAAAGGTTTCTTGAAAATTCGCAGGAAATTTTCTGCCCGGATCATCCAACTTGTTTTTACGATTCTCGGAGTTTCAACCGTTGGATCATCCTAAAAAATTGTCTGCTAAGTCTGCTTTATGTATGTTTTTGTGCTACGGTGTTACCCAGAAAGGATATCGCTGTATTGACCCAGTCAGTGGAAAATTGTATGTTTCTCGGCATTTTTACTTTTGGAGCATATTCCGTTTTTTTCTATTATTGCTAGTTCACATCATATGACACAAGAAGAGCTTATTCGTATTGATCATTTTGACACAAATATTGAGGATACTTCAATCAAAAATTCTAATACTTCAGTTCCGGAGGCATCTACATCTCAAACTACCACATCTCCACCGACTTCTACATCTACATCTCAGACTCCGACGTCTCCACCTGCTTCTATAACCAATCAATCGTCACCAGAGATTTTAGATTCTCCTCCCACTCAATCGTCTACCAAAATTTCGAATTCTCCGCCAGTTCGCTAGTCTGCTCGCATACGTAAGTCCACCCAACTGCCTGATTTTGCTTATTCATCTTATTTCCCATCTTTTGCTTCATTTGTTACTTATGTTCACCATTTGTCTGGGCCTGCATCATATAGAGAGGTCGATTATGATCATCTATGGCAGAATGCTATATATGAGAAACTTACTGCTTTACATCAAACTCATACTTGAGATTTAGTCCCATTACCGCCAGGAAAACATGCAATTGGTTGTCGTTGAGTATATAAAATTAAGACAAAATCTGTTGGATCTGTTGAGCGTTATAAGGCTCAACTTGTTGCTAAAGGTTACTCTCAAAAGTATGGCTTGGACTATGAAGAGACTTTTGCACATGTTGCAAAGATGACGATTGTTCGTACTTTGATTGTAGTGGCTTCTGTTCGAAAATGAAAAATATTTTAGATGGATGTTAATAATGCATTCTTGTATGGTGATCTTTACGAGGAAGTTTACATGACACCTCCTCCCGGTTTGATGTGGATCGCACCACAAAGAAACAAAAACAAGAAGAAAAGGGATAAGAGAAGAAGAGGATATTTCAAAAGAACACGATCAATCCAGAAACGTGAACTTTGAATCTCAAATTGCTTAGATCAATCCAGAAACTAAGTAATTCGAATCTAACCTTCAAAACAATCCAGTAATTGAAGTTTAGAGAAAAGAAAAACTACTCATAGTTAATCTCAAAACACAAGTTTTATATCATCCATTGTCTCCCTTAAAAGATTACATGAGAAGGATATTTATAGGCTTAGACAATAACCCAAACCCAATAGGATTCAGAGAGAAATTCAATATCAGCTTGAATTAGCCAATTATCTGAATCCTTCCAGGAAACAAATTTAAAAACCAAATCCGAATAGAAAAAAGACAAAAATCAAATCCAAATAGGAAAATAAAATCCTAAGTGCTTAAAACAAGAAAAACCCTTTCAAGTGAAAGGTAAAAACTTGCAAGCAAAATTTGAATTAATAATTATATAATAATCAGCTACTTGTCCAACTTCATGCATCGCTCCTTTATTCCCTGTTGTCCAAGTAAGCTGCATAACCCATGTTTGTATCCTCTCCAATTGAACATCACCATAAGTACGCATAACCAAATCCAAATTAACATATTCATTCCTTGATCCTCATCATTCTCCCGCATCAATCAGGTTATGTCTGCAGACTTCGTAAATATATTTTTGGTCTTCGTCAATCATCTCGTTGTTGGTTTGAGAAATTTTTAATTGTACTTTATTCACTTGGTTTTCGTTCTAGTAATCATGATTATGCTCTTTTGGACGATCTACGAGTACTGGTCTTATCTTATTGTCTTTATATATTGATGATATGATTATTACTGGTGATGATTGTGATGGTATTGAGTCATTGAAACGTGAGTTGGCTCGTTATTTTTCTATGAAAAAATTGGGTTTGCTCTGTTACTTTTTGGGAACTGAAGTTGCTAGATCACCAAAGGGGTATCTTTTGTGTCAATCTAAGTACATTGCCGATTTGCTTGACCGTGCACGTCTTACTGATAACAAAACTGTGGAAGCTCCTTTAGAGATGACATGCTAGATATTCTCCATCTGATATTCTTCCCTTAGCAGATCCTACTTTATATCGCGCGATTATTGGTAGTCTTGTTTATCTCATTGTTACTCGTCCGGATATTGCACATGTTGTTCATATAGTTAGTCAATTTGTCACTTTTCTTACTACCGTACATTGGGCCGCAGTTATTCGTATTCTTAGGTATCTTCATGGGACTCAGTTTCAAAGTCTTTTGTTTCCTTCTAACTCATCTTTAGAGTTGCGTGCTTAAAGTGATGCCGATTGGTCTGGTGATCCCGAGGATCGTAAATCCGCAACTGGTTTTTGTATTTTTCTTGGTGATTCTCTTATTTCATGGAAAAGTAAAAAATAAGATGTTGTTTCGAGACCGTCTTCAAAAGCTGAGTATCATGCCATGACTTCCACTACTTGTGAGATTGTTTGGTTACGCCGCTTACTTGCATATTTGGGTGTTAGCCTTTCTAGTTCCACCACATTATATTGTGACAATAAGAGTGCAATTGATATTACACGTAATTTATGAGCGCACTAAATATATTGAGATTGATTGTCATCCTACTCTCCATCATCTGCAAGCAGATGATTATCTCATTTCCTTTTATTCCTTCTTCGCTTCAGATTGCTGATATTTTTACAAAGGCTCACTCTATTTCGCGATTTCGTTTCTTGTCTGACAAACTCTCAATGCTCATTGCTGCAACATTGTGAGTTTGAGGGGGGACGTTAGAATATATATTTATATTTATTATTATATTACATATATTAGGGTATTTTTGGTATTTAACTTATATTAATTTTCTATATAAGTTTAGACATGTATTATAAATTCTAAGTTGATTGTAATAAATTTTACGTTCGTACTATATCTCTAAAGCTATCATAATTAACCAAGAGGAATCCCATTGGTTAGAAATTCTTGTAATTCATCGCTCTTTATGACAATACATTTCACATTTTTATTATAGAACGTTTTTCGCGTTCCTCTAATCAACGAGGTGGTTCAAATGCACTAGCACATTTTCTTACGAAAACTTATGAAAGGGTGGAAGATCCAATGACACGCTCTATTGTCACTTTGAGTCATAACGGACTTAGCTTCATTGTCTGGAAACCTTTCGAGTTAACTTATTATTTGCTTCCAACTCACTTCAAGCACAACAATTTCTATAATTTTGTTGGACAACTGAATACAAATGTAAGCACATTCATTAGTATCTATTTCAAAATAAATAATTTTGATTAATATGTTATTTGATTCAAGAATATAATTTACTCTTTTATACAACTCGGAACCCAAGCCGCTTTAGTAATTGATACCTCAAAAACTATCTCATTTTTCAGCACTTTCATTTCTACTAGATCTTATATGAGTGTCTGAAGTTAATTTCATTTATATACCAAAAATTTCACAATAATATGAAGTGGATTTTACCAGTATAGACCTTGTACGTATAAATTGAAAATTTTGTGAAAAACAAAATGAACAAACCTTTAGAATATAAAATTATTTTAAATTTTAGACATGTAACGTTTAATCAATGGGGTTTTGCATATGAGAAATTATAAAATTACAAAAGATCACCGGCAATAAAATTAAAAATATTACTAGTAAGAGATAGATATAATATAACTGATTGTTCCTGACTAACTCGTGACTTACTTTGCTTTTGTAACAAAACTGTTCGTGCATCTTATATTGTATTAGACGATACATATAACTGCTAGTATGCCTTATTTTGTATCTGACACTGATCGTTTTCGTCATGAAATTGCTAGTATGATACTCATGCATACCTATTCCCTTCATATTGTTGAAACATCCGATTTTCATTTCTTTTGTCAGATATCTTCAGCTACATTTTGATTTGGTGAGCTTTAACACCGTTCAAAGGGATTGTGTGGCAACTTATCTTAGAGAAAAACAATCCATGCAGAAATTGCTCTATGGGCTTCCTGGGCGTATTTGCTTGACACTTGAGCTGTAGACTTCTTCCCAAATTATTGTCTATGTTATGTCACTAGGAAAATTATTGATAATGAATGAAAAATGCACATAAAGATTCTTTAAGTTGTTATGTACCATATCTTGAATCAGATAATGTTTTCAGTCATTTTGTTGTTGTTTATCCATCTGATTGGAATATGGATGGTCGACTAATTTCCCTCACCATCAACCAGTCTTTAAAAAATGTTGCATTCACTACACCATAGATGGCCTACAGTAACACCCAAAAAATTTTACAATAGGCCAAAAAAATGTTACTATAGCCACCCAAAAGACTCAAGGTAACATAAAATTTAAGTTGCTTTTTTTCGAGTTACCTTTGGCCCCTAAGGTAACATTTCATTTGTCCTGGTGCAACATGGACTTTTGTGTTACAATAGACGTCAAAGGTAACATCAATGTATATCTATAGTATTACACTATGTATGTTACCTTTGTACTTGAAATTTGGAAAAAAAAGATGGGGCCCACTTGTGGGGCCCATATTGGGGCCCATTTTTTATAATGATTTGTATTATATTAATTTCACATGATTTGTTTATAAATTAAACATATATACCATTAACATGTTTTTCTTACGTAAAAAGCAATACTACATGAAATTCCGCTATTCGAAATCGAACAATCCCAAAATATCATTACATATCACAAAATGTATTACATCCAAACCAACTCAAACATTCAGACCATCACATGTCTAAAACTACAAAAACAACAATTATTTTAACTAAATAAAATATTTCAGGTTCTTTACTAAACATTAGAAAAAAAAGATGAAATTAATAAAATAGTAACGCTAGAAACTCTTCACATTCTCCTCGACTTCAGAAGCAAGTGTTTGGTCCACTTTTATTTAAGTGTCCTCCTTTACCGGCATGTCCCTAACTGCAAGATACCCCAAAGATAATAATGCACAAATTAGTTAGACAACACAAATTTGACAAAAAAGAAGACTGGCAAGGCTGATGAGTGGCATTGTTACCTTTTGGTTACACCATATTTTGATGCGTACTACTAAATCATTATTTCTTTGACTGCAATCCCTCATTGTTTATCTGTGCAGTTTTGGGTGGCTTAGTACATGCCTTTGGGACTGCGTCATTCTACAAGAAGAGAGACATTTCAAAAGATTTTTTTAATTATGACATCAATGTGGTCAAAACTAATGACAATATGGTTCACAATTTAGTCAACAACCTATTGAATCAATGCAACATCAGCCTCCAAACTACTGGTTCTTCTGCCCAAGGTTGTTATTGTCATGTGAAGCTCTGCAAAATAACAAACAGTTGTTAAGACAACAAAGGCACCATGAATATAATGTCAAATATAAATCATTCCAGATGGCAATATAAAGACGGAACTCCATACAATCTCAACAACAAATATCAATTTCAGGTGATGTACCATATTCTTCATTTTGTCAAGCCATTCAGATGTAACTCTGGCTATCAGCAACCCAAGATACAAGTAAACAGATATGAAGCTTGTGCTTACATGTAAGATCATACATTACTAATTCATTACTGGATTCATGTAATTGACAGTGACAAAATATTTGATAACCAAGGGTGACATACCAAGTAAAATGTAGTGTTGAGTCCGGAAAATTATTTGAAAGCTGAAATGTACAAGCTAATTTGGAAAAAAAGTACAAACTAGTACATTTTTATGGATTGATTGGTAAGCAGGTGTTTTTACTTCCATCTCTCCCTTACCCCACCCCATCCATTGACACACACATTTACAAATGAAGAAACACGTAAAACATGAGATAACGAAGATACAAGGAAACATAACCCAAATATTAGACACTAAAGGGAAAAATATGCCTCTTCTTAGGATCAAGATAGGACTACAAGAATCTACCTTTCACGAATTATCTTAAAGGCTTCTTTTGTTGCATAAGTGTTAGGTCACACACACTGTAGAAGGGGGTTAAATACAGTGTTTACTACAATCAAATCGAATATAAGAACTCAAGTAACAGAAAATAGATTTTATTCAACACAATAAACTCTGTTACAAAGAACTGTTCTCTCTCAGTGATGGACAAATTATCACGAGAGCTGTTAGGGTTACAATGAATAATAATCTCGATTATGATAACACATATAATGTAAACCCTATGCCTGTGTTTATATACTACACAGTTAAAATATAATCTTCTAATTGATATCGAATACAATTCTGCTTCCTAATATATATCAATCAGTTATCTTTTCTTCCAAGTATTCTATTCTTCATAAAATTCTTCTTCATGCATATTTCTTCTTGTATTTGTCTTGATCTTCTTTCCTTTCAATCAGACGCCTTCCTTATCTGAACGTCTCCTTAAGTCCTGATATTATCTCCTGATAACTTAAGTTCTGACAACTTAAGTTATGATATCTTAATTCCTGACTTCTGTATAAGTACTGATTTTCAGTTAAGTACCGATTTGTCCTGTTAAGTAAGATCTGAAAACTAAACACAAATCATATTAGACATGACATCACAAATATATCTAACAATAAGGTAACCCTATTTTTGGATCATGATACCTGCATCAGATCATAATCCAAAACAAAGTCAGTCAAGGAGAATCAGTGGCAAAGGTGCTCTAGTGCAAGAAGAGGTCAAAAGTTGGATCTTGTCAAGAGTTCCGTCTTTATATTGCCATCTGCAAAGCACCAAGAGCAAACTCACCTAAAGATCAGAAAGAGGAGCAAAAAAAGACTTGAGAAGATATTAAACAATCTTACTGGATTCAATGCCTTCTGGTATTCCCATCATCTATTTGTCATTGTTTACGCGCTGCTCATTGTTCACAGTATCAAACTTTACCTGACACATGAATGGATAGATTACAGATATGCTTTAAGTAATGAACAATGAATACACTGATTATTTCACACAAGTCATCAGTAAAAGATCAGGGAGTTTTTCAGACATATCAGGGAGTTTTTCATCATTTAAAAACAATGATTTCTTATTTCTATCAGTTTAGGCATGGTACAGGTAAGAGTGAGATAAATTAAGTATACTAATACTAATAGGTAGGAACAAGATTAAAGATTAGATAAAACCAGTTTTTAAAATGAGTCTAAGATCACCAAAGCTGCAAGTTCCATTCTTCTCATCTTTTTCCAGTTTTGCAACATGATAAATAAAAGCTTAGCAGTTTCTTCCAGTTTTTCCAGTTTTGCAACATGGTAAAGTTCATAATCATTAATACAGTTATTTCAAGAAGCTCATTTATCATTTTAAAAAGATATCCATAAACATAGCAGTATCTAGCACTCATTAAAAACATAGAAAACAACCAGTCTCAAAACAACTATAACATAAAATAGTTCTAATTTATCAAATGGGTTCATGTTTTATACAACCAGTCTCACAACAACTATAACATAAAATAGTTCTAATACATTGTATTTGTTTCTCCTTAAATCTAGATTTTAAATAATCAGAGTTAAGAAGTTTGAGTAATATTCATTAATCATGGGAGAAGTATTAACTATACATATATAGTTGAAGAAAGGGTTGTATCACACCAAATTTAATCCTTAGATATTCATACTATGAGCTCTGTTTCTGGAGAAATTACCAACACTTTAGGAAATACCAAAAATATATTAATTAAAGTTTGGAGTCTACAGGTAATTAAATAATTTCCTAAGAACTCAACAATTACTGTCTATAGCTAACTAACCACAATATACACAGTGCGAAAAAAATAAAATTCAGAAAACCATAATGTTTAAAAGGAAGTTATACCTTCACGGTGAGGCAGCACCTGTAATCAAAACAACCAAAAAAAAAAGAGAAAACAAAACAAAATGTTAGAAAGTCAGATTTAGTTCGAAGAAACTCTAACTTTTAAAAACGTAGAGCAAGAACTGGTGACATCGATTCATACTCGATGAAGTTGTCATATTCAATAGCCTGGTTCCTTACACCAGTCTTTTCAAACTTGGACACCAGCAAGTCCAGAACCACATGTGACACCACAAATCCAAGGCTCATCAGCACCTCTCTCAGCTCAGAAGCATCAATTTTACCACTACGATCCCTATCATTCTGTTGTGTATATGTTGTGTACTTGATGATTTCATGAACAAAACACCTTGGTATATTTTACTTGGTGAAATTATGTAGTACTCGACGGATAAGATCTATAGTCCCGACGGATGACTCATTATAGTCCCGACGGATGATAACTCATTATCCATCGAGTGAGTAGCTTATGTAACAATAAGACTGTAGTACATTTTTGCATACACCATTGTATAGATTCTGTAAGTAGTACTCAAGTCATGTTGACTTTAACTAGATATGCAGAATAAGTTGATTAATTGTACATAGATGATGTCTTGTAATTCTGCATAAATGAAATGAAGTCAAGTGCTAGATTGCTACCCGACGGATAAACTACATTGAAGTCGACGGATGATCAACTAGACAACCCGACGGATGATCAATAATTCGACGGATGATCATGAACCTGACGGATAAAGAATTCAAATATCTGTTGACAGTGACAACACAGTCACATGCGTCGAGTGGATGCAAATGGAATGTGGTAGCCTATTCAACTGGGTTTTCGAGAACAAAGAAACATTGCCATTTCCATGCTATTATGAAGATATTCGAAGATGCTGAAATAGAGTAATGAAGTAGCATTGTAATAGACTAGATAGTTTTGTTTTATTATCCTGTCTCATTACTCTGTAATCTTGGTGATATATAAACCAAGAAGTAGCAACTAAGAAACCATCGATCTAAGCAACATAGCAGAGAAACATTTGTAAGCAAAATTCTTAGCATTTTTCTGTAGTCTTAGTTGTTCAATTGTTGTAAGTAGCTGTGAGCATTTTGCACACAGAGTTCTCTCGATATATAATATATATCTCTGATGGAATCATTCAAATCCACCAGAAAGTTTTTAAAGACTCTTGGTTTTTAATTACTTGTGTTTCGATTCATTTAAGTTTTTATTCCGCATTCTGCTAATCAATTCGCACTATATATATATATTTGAGTTAGAACATTTTTATTGAAGAAAAAGTTTCAAGAATTCCATTCAACCCCCCTTCTGTAATTCTTGTTATATTGTTAAGGGACTAATAATTGGTATTAGAGCAAGCTCTTAACTTACAAAGAGTTTAAAGATCAAAACAATACAGCAAGATGAACAAGAAGGATGTTGGAGTCAAGATCCCTTTTCTGGATAAAGATAATTACCATCATTGGAAGGTAAAGATGCATCTTCATTTGCTCTCTCAAGATGAGGCCTATGTTGACTGTATAGAAAGAGGCCCTCATGTTTCAATGAGAGTAGCAACAGGAAACGAGCCATCAGTCCCCAAGCCAAGGCATGAATGGTCTGATTCTGACATTGAACAAGTCGAGAAGGATAAAAAGGCCATGAACATCCTGTTTAATGGAGTTGTTGGAGATATGTTTGACAACATTATCAACTGCAAAACTGCCAAGGATGTTTGGGATACAATACAGATCATCTGTGATGGCACTGAACAAGTCAGAGAAAACAAGATGCAACTTTTGATTTAGCAATATGAGAATTTTCACAATGAAGAAAGTGAGTCTCTCACTGACATTTTTAGTAGGTTTCAAAAGCTACTAAATGCTCTAAAGTTACATGGAAGGGTCTATCAGACAAAAGACTCCAATCTGAAATTCCTTAGATATCTTCCAAAGGAATGGAAACCAATGATAGTCTCATTAAGAAACTCACAAGATTATAAGGAGTTTACTTTGGAGAGACTGTATGGCATCCTGAAAACTTATGAGCTTGAAATAGAGCAAGATGAGAGGATGGAGAGAGGAAAGAAGAAAGGAGGATCCATTGCACTAGTTGCTGAGTTGGAAAAAAAGAAGGAAGTGAAGATGGAAGCTGTTGAATCAACTTCAAGGGTCTGTGGGAACAAGGGCAAGAGGCTTGCAGTAAAAAGTGAAGATTCTTTGAGCCAAGATGACATGAAGGACATTGATGAACACCTAGCATTTCTTTCCAGGAGATTTGCCAAGCTCAAGTTCAAGAAGAACTTTGGAGCAGCCAAGCCAAATAGAAACATGGTGGATAAATCAAAATTCAAATGTTTCAAATGTGGCTTGGCAGGGCATTTTTCCAGTGAGTGTAGGAAGTCAGATTCCAGCAAGAAAAATTTTGAGCCTGTGGATTATAAGCAAAAATACTTTGAACTGCTCAAACAAAAGGAAAGGGCTTTCATAACACAAGAAAATGACTGGGCAGCAGATGGACTGGATGAAGATGAAGATGTCAGCTATGTCAATCTAGCCCTAATGGCCAAGTCTGATGAAACAGAGACAAGCTCTTCAAGTAATCAGGTAATTACTACAAACCTTGCACATTTATCTAAATCTGAGTGTAATGATGTCATAAATGACATGTCTACAGAGTTATATCATTTGCGTGTTACACTTAAGTCTCTTACTAAAGAAAATGCTAAAATCAAGAAAATAATTTGTTTTTGAGTGAGAGAAATAATGTGCTTGAGTCTCAGTTCATTGATTTTGAAAAGTTAAGAATTGAGTGTAAGATTGCCAAGGAGGAATTAACTGAGTCCTTGAAGAAAGAAGAAATTTTAAAGAAGCAGCTCGAGCATGAACCAGAGGTGATTAAGGCATGGAAAATATCTAGAGATGTCCATGCTCAAATCACCAAAGTTCAAGGAATTGAGTCTTTTTGTGATGCAACCTGGAAAAAGAACAAAGAGAAATTAGAACCAAATTTGATAGATGGAGTGCTAACAGATATAGACCCGACGGATGATGATGATCATCCGTCGGATAACAAAAAGGGTTATCCGTCGAATGATAAAAATCCTCATCTATCGGCTGTGAGCAAGCCTATCAGTAAAGCCAAACTTGTTAAGCTGAATGAGAAGTATGGGTCTGTTTCCAAGAACTTTCTTTCAGGAGAATCGAGTCAGGTTAAGAAAGGGAAAAAGGCTAATATTCGTCACATGACTGTTAAACAGTTAAGTGACAGACTTGAAAAGATTGAGGTAAAGACAAAGACTAAAAAGAAAAACAATAGGAATGGTAAAGTAGGGATTAACAAACACAATAACTACACACCTGGTAAATATGCTCCTAGAAAAATCTGTGTCAAGTGTGGTAGTATGAATCATTTGTCTGTTAATTGCAAATCTGCCATGCCTACTTCCATGTCCGTGCCACCTCAATTTCCTAACATGAATGACATGCCTCCCATGCCTATGAATGCTATGTCTACATAGAATATGAATGCACAGTTTGCTAACATGCCATTTACACCTAATCCTTATTATGATGCATTTAGTATGCCACAAATGCCATTTAGCATGCCATACTGGAATAACATGTTTACTAATAGCATGCCATTCCCTGTTAATAACAATATGCATGATAATTCTGTTGCAATGAATGGTTTCAAAGGCCAAACTTAAATGACCAAGGATGAATCTGATATCCCTAAGTCAAATGAGATAAAGCCTAAAAAACATAAAAAGAAAACTAACAAGGTAGGACACAAGGAAACTTGGGTACCAAAATTAACTTGATTTGATTTTGATATGTGCAGGAAAATAGAAAGAATCTTTGGTACTTGGATAGTAGTTGTTCAAGACACATGACTGGTGATTCTACCCTGCTCACAGAGTTCAAGGAGAGAGCTGGCCCAAGTATTACTTTTGGAGATGACAGCAAGGGTTATACTATGGGATATGGCTTGATTTCAAAGGACAATGTCATCATTGAGGAGGTTGCCTTAGTGGATGGTCTCAAACACAACTTGTTGATTATCAGCCAGCTTTGTGATGAAGGCAACTTAGTAACCTTTAACTCAGAAGCCTGTGTTGTGACTAACAAAAGAAGCAACAAAGTGGTTCTCACTGGTGTGAGAAAAGGAAATGTGTACCTAGCTGATTTCAACTCATCTAATGCAGAATTTGTTACTTGTCTTCTCAGTAAAGCAAGTCAAGATGAAAGTTGGCTATGACACAAGAAGCTTTCCCATTTAAACTTCAAGATAATGAATGAGCTAGTAAAGAAAGAACTGGTTAGAGGCATTCCTCTAGTAGAGTTTTCTAAGGATGGACTGTGTGATGCCTGCCAAAAAGGGAAGCAGATTAAAGCATCATTCAGGAAGAAACTTGACTCAACAATTGAAGAGCCTTTGCAACTGCTTCACAAGGATCTGTTTGGACCAGTCAATGTGTTGTCCATCTCAAGGAAAAGATTTTGCCTAGTAATTGTAGATGATTTATCAAAGTTCTCTTAGACATATTTTCTAAAGTCTAAAGATGAGGCTAGTGAAATCATCATCAATCACATAAGGCAAGTCAATAATCATCATGATTTCAAGGTTAGAAGAATCAGGAGTGACAATGGAACTGAGTTCAAGAATTCTGTCATGAGAGCATTTTGTGAGGAAAATGGGATTCTGCATGAATTTTCAGCAGCAATAACTCCACAACAGAATGGAGTAGTGGAAAGAAAGAACAGATCACTTATTGAAGCTGCAAGGACAATGCTTGAAGAATCTAAACTGCCAACCTATTTTTGGGCTGAAGCTGTAAATAATGCATGCTACACTCATAATATCTCTCTGGTTAATCAAGCAAGATGCATGACTCCCTATCAATTGTTCAAGAACAAGAAGCCAACTCTAAATTTTCTTCATGTCTTTGGTTGCAAATGCTATATTCTGAAAAATCAAACTGATCAAAATGGGAAGTTTGATGCTAAAGCAGATGAAAGAATTTTTGTTGGGTATGCTGTTGGTAAAGCATACAGAGTCTACAATCTAAGAACCAACATTGTTGTGGAATCAATACATGTTATTTTTTATAATAAAAGGATTGAAGGATTGAAAGATGGAGATTACCATGAGAGCCTCAAATTCGACAATATGGAGATGGTTAGTGATGACAGTGATGATGAAAGTGATCAAGAAATAGTGTCTAAGGATAATGCAGATAAATCTACTGCCAATGAAGCACAAAACTCAACATCTGTCGAGTTGTATAATGCTTCATCCGTCGGGAGGCAATCTGCGTTATCCGTCTGGAGACAACCAGCTTCATCCGTCGGTACTCAAAATTCACCATCCGTCGAATTATCAAAAGGAGCAGGAAGTCAAGATAAATCACCTACAGAAAGTTCCTTTTTATCAAATAAAAGATCCACAAACTCAGGGGGAGTTTCTAACAATCAAAACTCAATCACACATCAAGACAACAATGAGGTTTCTTCATCTAGAGCTAATCTACCTCTACAAAGAAAATGGACAAAAGATCACCCCTTTGAGCTTATTATTGGTGATATTTATTCTAGAGTTCAAACAAGGAGAGCAACTCAAGGAGAATGTCTATACAACAGCTTTCTTTCCAAGGAAGAGCCAAAGAAGGTAGAAGAAACTTTGTTGGATCCTGATTGGATTTTAGATATGCAGGAGGAGCTAAACCAATTTGAAAGGAATAATGTATGGAAGCTGGTGCCCAAGCCTAAAGGAAAGAATCCAATAGACACCAAATGGGTATTCAGAAACAAGATGGATGAAAATGGCATAATAATCAGGAACAAAGCTAGATTGGTTGCTAAGGACTATTGTCAACAAGAAGGTATATATTTTGATGAAATATTTGCTCCAGTTGCAAGACTTGAAGCCATCAGAATCTTCTTAGCCTATGCAGCCCATGCCAATTTCAAAGTCTATCAAATGGATGTCAAAAGTATCTTTTTAAATGGAGATTTGGAGGAAGAAGTCTATGTCAGTCAACCTCCTGATTTTGAAGATCCAAATTTTCCAGATCATGTCTATTATCTTTTGAAAGCACTTTATGGACTGAAGCAAGCACCTAGAGCCTGGTATGACACTTTATCAAAGTTCCTTTTGAAAAATCACTTCACAAGAGGTACTGTAGACAAAACTTTATTTTTCAGAAATGTTAATGGCTCTAGTATACTTGTTCAAATTTATGTAGATGATATTGTGCCCGTTTGGGAAATCTTAAAATAAGTAACTTATGACTTAAAATGATTAAGTGCGAAATAAGTGATAAGTTGATAAATACTTATAAGTTCTATAAGTGTTTGGATAAATTTACTTATAAGTCAGAAGTTTTTTTACTTAAATAAATTAAAATAAATAATTATTAACTACAATTATCTTAGTTCATGAATCTTAAATTAGAAAATATTTAAAAATTTATATTTTAAAATCAAAACTTTAGAAAAAAGTGAAAAAATGAAAATAAGTTGGAAAAAAGTACGTCACTGCCAACTTTCAACTTATCAGCTTATAAGTTGTAAATTCAGCTTATAAGTTGGGTCGACAAACACTCGTCAATAAGTTGTTACGGGCTTATAAGCCATAAGTGGCTTATAAGTAAGTTGCCAAACAGGCCCATTATTTTTGGCTCTACAGATGAGAAACTTTGCAAAACGTTTGCCAAACTGATGCAAAGTAAGTATGAAATGAGTATGATGGGGGAACTAACTTACTTTCTTGGTTTACAAGTTAAGCAAGTTAGTGATGGAAAATTCACTAGTCAAACTAAATACATTTTTGATCTTTTAAAGAAGTTTGATCTAGTGGATTGCACATCTGCAAAAACTCCCATGTCCACTGCAACTAAGCCTGAATTAAACATTATTGAAAAGTCTGTGGATATTTCAAGTTATAGAGGCATAGTTGGCTCACTTCTGTACTTAACAACTAGTAGGCCAGATTTAATGTTTGCTACATGTTTATGTGCTAGATTTCAGGCTGATCCTAGAGAATCTCACTTAATAGCTATTAAGAGAATTTTCAGATATCTCAAGGGAACATCAAAACTTGGCATTTGGTACCCTAGAGATTCTGGTTTTGATCTAACTGGTTATTCAGATGCAGATTATGCAGGTTGTAGAATTGATAGAAAAAGTACAACAGGAACCTGTCAATTTCAAGGAAACAAGCTTGTGTCCTGGTTCAGTAAAAAGCAAAATTCAGTTTCCACTTCTACAGTTGAAGCTGAATATATTGCTGCCGATAGTTGCTGTGCACAAATATTATGGATGAAAAATCAATTGCTAGACTATGGTTTGCAAGTTGAGAGGATTCCTATTTTCTGTGATAACACAAGTGCAATTGCCATCACTGAAAATCCAGTATAACATTCAAGGACAAAGCACATAGATATCAAGTACCACTTCATAAGGGAACATGTAATGAATGGTACTGTGGAACTATATTTTGTATCAAGTGAGAAGCAGCTTGCAGATATCTTTACCAAGCCACTGGATGAATCCACCTTTTTAAGGTTGGTAAGTGAGTTAGGTATGCTTAATTACTCTTAAATCTATATGAGTTAATTTGCAAGTTGAAATGCAACCAGAAATTTAATTGATTTTTCAGTCTTGGATGAATTTTTGGCTAAGTCAAAATTTACATCTCGACGGATGATCTTTATCCATCGAGTTTGATCATCCGTCGGTATACTATTTGCTAATAAAAATCAATTATTTTTCTGGAATATTTTATGTCTCGACGGATAACAGTTTATCCTCATCCGTCGAATTGTCTTAATCTCAGCCGTTAATTTCTGTACATTATCCATCGAGTATACTTACAGTTTGTAAGCATAACACGACGGATAATGGATGGAATTTTTACAGTTTATTTTTAAACGGCTATTTTAGGCAATTTCTATAAATTACTTTATTTTACTTTATTATTTTTAACAGTTATTTTCGAGATAGTATAAAAGCTTATTTCATTTCAATTGCTTTTCTTTTATCACTCTCAATTTTCATTTTCTCTCAAAGCACTTACTCTCTTTCTCTTCAAGATCTTATTCTCTAACAATGGCACCTATTGTAAAGATTATGTCTCAAACTGGGTTCATTTATGAGAAGAACAATTTCACTGCACTGGTTAACAAGGGTATTCAGCAATCTGGTGACTATCACAAGATGATGGACTTTGTAAAGAATTACAAGCTCAACTATGCCATGCTGGAATCACCCACAATCTTCTGTGAAGTTGTTGAGGAGATGTGGACCACTGCTACCTACAACTCTACAGATAAGACCATCACACTAACCATTAAAGATAAAGAATTATGTATCAATAGTGATGTGATAAAAGCATGTTTTAAAATTCCTGATAATAATGTGACATCACCACACACTGACACTGATATAATCAATATGCTTAATTCCATGAACTATACACTTCCTACTTCTAAACTGAGTGACATTAGGAGAATGTGTCTTAGGAAAGAATGAAGTTTCATGTGTGATTTAGTTACAAAGGTTTTCTCAGGAAAGATCAGTAATTTTGATTCAGTGAATATTTTCATGCTTAACATGCTCTACATGCTAGTTACAGATTAGTATTTTAATTTTAGTGACCTTGTCTTGTCTGAGTTAGGCTTCAAACTTGGAGAGTTAAATAAAAGAGGTAAGAATGTATATTATGCTAGATTTCTTATGATGTTAGCTAACCACCTTTGTGAAGAGATTGTGTTTGAGAACCCTAACAACAAATTAGATTGTTGGGTTCAAGAGAGAAGGCTCATTGCAGATTTGAACAGGGCCAATCATCACAAGGATGTACCAATGTTCTATTTTCCTGTAATGCAAGCACCTCAGGTAAGTGAGGTAAGTTCATCCATCCCTACAACTATTCCAACCTCAACAATTTCTTTGAGTTCTAGCGTGGCTATGGAAACTGTGTCAATGACCAAACAGTTGCCTACCCAAGCTACCAAACCTACAATTATTTCAAAATCCAAATCAAACAAAGCCCCCTCTGGTATCTCTCAAAAGATGCCAGTTGCAAAATCCACTAAAGCCAAAGAGGGGAGTGTGAAGGAGGGTAAGTTAGGTGAGGGAAGGGGTGAACATAAAATAAACCCCAAGAATAAGGTTGGAGAGTTGAGTGAATCCCAGCCTAGCCACACTGCAGTTTCCCAACAAACTGCAGTGCTTGAAAAGGACAAAAGCTCATTTCTAGCTGCATCCTCCCAAAAGGATGTAGCTATTGAACAAAGCTCTCAACCAAGAGCACAGGCCAAGAGGGTTAGGGACACAAGCTCACCCCAAACTTATGCCGGAAAGAAGAAATCAAAAACCATTGGGGATGCACAGGGTACACACACTGTGCAAACTGGTGCTAAAGACACAGTCACTGCACCTTCACAAATTCAGTTTGATGTGGCTCCAATAAATGTGGAGTCACAACCAAAATCTATAGTTATAGAAGCATCACAAACACCAAACTCACCAACAAATTCTCTGGATATGGACATGATAAACACATCAATTCCTGATTCCCCCTCTTTAACTCTGTTGGGGAAGCCAAAATCTAGTGCAAGTGAGCATCATCTTTTAGATGATTTGTTGGCTCACTTGCCAATTTTTAAGGAACTGTTGTATTTTCAGTACCCCAAATATCCTCAATCAGCACAGAGTCAACAATAGTTTCTATTCCCAGCTCATTCATTTTTATTCTCTCGACAGATATTGCTCATCCGTCGAGTAGTGATTGTATCCCGACGGGTAAGCTTGACAGCAGTTATCCGTCGGATAGCAAAACCACTCACTCGATGGATATCACTCATCCGTCGAGTATCTCTGCACAACTTCAAACTTCATTTATTTCAAGTACAAAAGATTTGGTGGTTGTACAGTCACTCTTAGGATTGAGAGAGAAGAGTGCTTTGAGTGAGAGTTTGGGTTGCTCCCAGGAAAAAGGAGAGGAAATGAGTGAAACTCTACAATCCATTTCTTCAGGATTGGAAAAAGAGAGTGAGAGGAGTCCCACCTTAGTAGGTGAAGGTGAGGGTGTGAGGGTGGGGAGCCAGGGTGAGACCCTGATGCAACAAAAGAGAGAAAATGAGAGAAATGCATGTACTGGAGCTATAAGGATGGATATCATTGCTAGTGAGTTAATGAATGTCCAGGATGCAGACAGGGAAGGACTATCTCAGCATCCTAAAGTTGTTATAGATTCTACTTCCCTTGATACTGAGGCATTTACTCACCCTGTTCCATCTTATCAACTTCTAGTTGAACAGGGCAATGACAATGCAGAAAGGATGCTGAATTTGGTGCATACCACACAGTCCATGATGAGAGCTAAGGATGCCATCACAGCTTTACCTTCTACAGCTGGTGATGTGTACTATGAGACTGGTGGTTCAGCTGATTTCTTTGGTGATGGGAGTGGGGATAGTGAAGATGAAGTAATGGACATAGGGGGAGAAGTAGGCTCAAGTTCAAGATCAGGTATGCCATCATGGGCTTTCTCCAAGCACTGTGATGAGCATTACTTCAAGACAACCCTGATCCAGTTAATCAATCAGACAAATACTGCTCTTCAAACCACTACCAATGCAAGCACAAAGAAGCTCCTTCAGGCACATCTAGCCTTCCTGCAACTTCAACAAATCCAGGGCTTCCAGCATGCCAGGGATGTAAACACCATGAAGGGTGATATTGTAGAGATGAAGAAGGCCCTTTCAGACATGATAAATTCTAAACTTCCAGAGGCTACAATGCTTGACATCAAGAGGCAGTTAAGGAAAAATTCTGATCTGTCAACCAAGATAGATGCCTTGGACACAAGAATGTCAGCCATGGAAGCATCTTTAACTGCCATTCATCTTCATCAAGCCCAACATACAGATCTACTTCAAAAATTGGTGGCTGCTCAAACCCCCTCCTCTACTCAACTTGATGATAACAAAAAGGGGGAGAAAGGATCAAGTGAGAGGGAGAGGCTTCAAATTCAAATCAGTAAAGTAATTGTGCCTTCAATTACTAACTCAAAGCCATCAGTTACAGATAGTATAGATCTGATCAATGCAGCAGCAGCCAACATAAGAGCAGCTGATAAGGAAAAGTTGAGTTTAGTCAACTGGGAGAAGATTGATGAGGAAATATAGAAGAAGTTTGAACTTGTCAAGGAGCCAGTTAAGTCAGCCATCCATCACTCTCAATTCAAGAAAATTAGTGTGAATGAAATGAGCATGAACTATCTGGAAAGAGGACAGCCTTCCTGCATCATATCTCCAAAGGCTGAAACAATTCTGAAACCAAGGGTAAATTACTCAAAATCATCATTGAAGAACCCTTTGGATACTGTGTATGAGACACCCAAGCCTGATAAAAAGAAGCTTCTGTCAAGATCAATTATTTTCTACAAAGATACAACTGATTCAGCCTCAAAAAGAAGAATTGCCAAAATTTTCAGGAATGGGAAAGAAATTTGTGTGGTGGCTGGACATCCTCAATTTGCTCAAGCAAAGAGAGAAGAAAAGGCTAGATTAAAGCTGGAAAAGAAGCAAGCTGCTCTGGATGCTAAAAAGACTAAACAAAAGAAAGAGCAAATTGCTATCTTAGCCAAGCTACATGCTGTAAATTCATCACAACAAATTCTTGTTCAGCCATCTGAAATTACTGAATCAAAGAAGCAAGTTGAACAACAGAAGAAATCTACAAGAATAAAGGAATTGGCTAAAAGAACTAAAAGGAAACTGGATATTGTTGACAAGGAATTGGAAGATCAATTTCCTAAGGAATCCACACCATCTACAACTCAAGCATCTAAGCCCTCTGTGGTATTTGAAGATATCAGGGTGGTGGATCCCTACAGGAATATTCATGGTGAACCTATTGTGCCCAAGGATGAGCCAATAGAATGGGAGAACATACCAATTCCTTATTTCAATCTACCAATCCTTAGCAAGCCAAGAAGAACAAAGTCAAGAGCATTCAAGAAAGTGAAGTTGTTAGCTCTCAAATCCAAATCTGTAGTCAAAGCTCAGCCCAAAGTCAATAGGGGAGATTACATGTACTTGTGTGACATCAAAGAATTTTCTAATCTAAACCTCTATCTAGATGAACTAGATGAAGTGAGAGCAATTGATGCATATAGAAACCTACCTGAAAGGTTAATGTTCAAGAACAAAGGAGGAAAGGAGATTCAGTGGCCACTTCATAGGTACCTTCAAGAAAGCCAAGCTGTACTGATTAAAGTTTATTCATCCTTCAAAAAGAATTTTGGGTTCAACATTACTGCAAGAAGATTGGTACTGAAGAAGATTGAAGAGCTAAGGAGTGTTAGAGCCAAAGATGCACTCCCAAAGACTCTAATCATCCCTTACACAGGGAGAAAAGTGCATCTAAGGCCCTACTGGTTGATGGAGTTCATGGATGACAAAGGTGTGAGAAGATTTTTCAGATTAGAAAACCAGTTGAGCATCTCCATCAATGAGACTCTTTTGGAAATGCAAGGAAAGCTAAATCTCTCAGAATCTGATGAACTGGAATTCCATAGGCAGCTCCAAAATCAGATTGAAGAAAACAATAGAAAGCTTGAAAAGAGATCCAGACCTTCAAGGAACTAGATAAATCTGCTCAGGCTAGAGGAGCATCTTGAAAATGACTGTGAGCAAAAAATTGTACAATTTTTACTATTTGAAGCGCTTTTCAGTAATATCTACTTTTTTAAAAAAGTTATATTCTTACGGTGTTTTGTTATCATCAAGTATCTCTTAATTTATGGCTACAATTTCAGTAGACATAAATTGGGGGAGATTATTGTGTATATGTTGTGTACTTGATGATTTCATGAACAAAACACCTTGATAGATTTTACTTGGTAAAATTATGTAGCACTCGACGGATAAGATCTATAGTCCCGACGGATGACTCATTATAGTCCCGACGGATGATAACTCATTATCCATCGAGTGAGTAGTTTATGTAACAATAAGACTGTAGCACATTTCTGCATACACCATTGTATAGATTCTGTAAGTAGTACTCAAGTCATGTTGACTTTAACTAGATATGCAGAATAGGTTGATTAATTGTACATAGATGATGTCTTGTAATTCTGCATAAATGAAATGAAGTCAAGTGCCAGATTGCTACCCGACGGATAAACTACATTGAATTCGATGGATGATCAACAAGACAACCCGACGGATGATCAATAACTCGACGGATGATCAACTAGACAACCCGACGGATGATCAATAACTCGACGGATGATCATGAACCCGACGGATAAAGAATTCAAATATCTGTTGAAAGTGACAACACAGTCACATGCGTCGAGTGGATGCAAATGGAATGTGGTAGCCTATTCAACTGGGTTTTTGAGAACAAAGAAACATTGCCATTTCCATGCTATTATGAAGATATTCAAAGATGCTGGAATAGAGTAATGAAGTAGCATTGTAATAGACTAGATAGTTTTATTTTATTATCCTGTCTCATTACTCTGTAATCTTGGTGATTTATAAACCAAGAAGTAGCAATTAAGAAACCATCGATCTAAGCAACATATCATAGAAACATTTGTAAGCAGAATTCTTAGCATTTCTCTGTAGTCTTAGTTGTTCAATTGTTGTAAGCAGTTGTGAGCATTTTGCACACAGGGTTCTCTCGATATATAATATATATCTCTGGTGGAATCATTCAAATCCACCAGAAAGTTTTTAAAGACTCTTGGTTTTTAATTACTTGTGTTTTGATTCATTTAAGTTTTTATTCCGCATTCTGCTAATCAATTCACACTATATATATATTTGAGTTAGAACATTTTTATTGAAGAAAAAGTTTCAAGAATTCCATTCAACCCCCCTTCTGTAATTCTTGTTATATTGTTAATAGACTAACACATTCTTCTCAAAGATCGCCTAAACACATGAATACAAGTCACATCCATTACATTCACCAAATCACATATCTAGTATACCTAAATCCAACAATTCTAGTACAAATATTAAACACTCACCCTCCATCTCTGGAGACTGTAATACACAGATGTGAACTCCTTAGGCCCTGTTTTCATCAATTACGTAAATTCAGCACACAACTCAAATCAAATAAAATAAACAAGTACTTCAATTCAGGCATTCAACTGTTGAAATTCACTCCTCTATCTCTCCTGAGATAGAAATGAAGGCAAGAAGGATTGAAATCATGAATTCTTTTTCCTTCTCATTTTCTCCAATTTTCTAACATAATCGTATATAGGGATACACAACAGGAATTCATAAGAAGATCATACGAAACTAAACAAAAGAGCAAATAATACTTACTCCTAATGCAAAAGACGAGAGTGGTGAACTTCTGAAAGTGACGGTTCCATCAAGATGGTGGTCAGAATATAGATCCGACCAGAACATAAAATATAAAGACCTCGTTTCAATAAATATATCGTGGACGGTAGACATGCCACTGCACAAACATTCTATGAATATATTGTGATAAGAAAACCAAAAAAAACATACAACAACAACAACAAAATAATCAGAGAGGGGGATAGAGAGGTAGTATATATATACACACAAAATGAGAGAGAGAGATGCACACAAAATCAGATAGAGCGAGAGAGAGAGGGGGAGAGAGAGATGTAGTACCTTAATGTTGAACCGCAAGCTGATTTGACCCTAGCTCGAAATCCAATTAAAAACCCCAATTAGAAACCCTAGCTCCAATCTATGACCCGCTTCTCCAAAATGTGACCAGCTTCGCCAAAATGTTACCCCCAATTAGAAACCCTAGCTCGAGAGAGGAATGAGAGAGAATAGCGATTGTGAGAGAGAGAATGAGAGAGAGAGTGAGAGAATGAGGGAGAATGAAATTAGAGGGAGATAAGTTAATTTGTCTGAAATTTTACCGCTTCTCCAAAAAATTTGAGCCCGCCTGATTGAAAGCCCAACTAATTTCATATCTTTTTTAATAAATTTTAAGTTTTAATTGTCTTTAAATTTTTTATTGATAAAAATTATCAATTATTAATTAATACAGTTTATAAAAATTTTAAAAAAAATATTTTAACAATCTTAACTAATATTAATATTTTTGCTTAATTATATTATAAAAATTGATTAATTTTCATGTCAAATAATTATATATATTTAATTGTTTGTAAAATATACTACTTTTTTATCCATTAATACCCTATTGTAACATAAATTCCCACATGTTACTCGTATGTAACACTTTGAAGTTATAGTAACATGTTATAAAAGGCTATGGTAACATCAAAAATACTACGTTGCGGTAGGCTAAGATGAGCATATCTAAGGTAACATAATTTTGTAACATGCATGATTAAACCATTGCGATAGGCCATCTATGGTGTAGTTATTGGATAGCCTACAAACTTTGTTGCCCGTCAAGAATCCTAATCTTTTTGGTGGTCAGTTACATTGGGGATGGATTGAACCAGATTCAAGTTGGTGAAATGGTTGAATTTGCCAACAGCGTCATTGTATTGCTTGTTCGTTTAGAAGTATATTCCAGGAAGCACTGATGTTTGCGCAAGACACAATCAAGAAAGTCAGGCATTGTCAAGTATGTCAAAAACTTATGAAATATCATCAATGTGCTTCATTTGTAAAACTCAACTTTTGACAAAATTGATAAATTTATTCTTTGATCATCATAACTCCCATCTTAATTGACTAAACCTTTTTGGTCAACAGTATGATGTGTAAGAATTGAGGGACTATTTTACCTACTGTTCTCATTCATCTGAATCAGTTATATACAACTATACAGAGTGATTATATGCCGCATTACAGGCTATGATCTGAAACTACTTCCCAAGTATATACATAGCAATATTTTCTAACTATAATTAAGATATTTACATATATGCATATCTTGAATATTTATTATGTTTTACACACCCCGTAGTCAAAGCAGGAGGTTATTGTATGCTGAGACTACGACAAAAATTATCAAAATATATTCATGGGAGCCCTTTAGTAAAGATATCAGCAATTTGATAACGGGATGGAACATGTAAAACACGAACCTGACCACGTGCTACTTTTTCTCGCACAAAATAATCACTTTGTATAGTTGTATAAGATTAATTTAGATGAATGAGAATGGCAGGAAAAACAATCCCCCAATTCTTACATGACGAACACTAGTTGAGTTGCAAGATTCGTTGAAACATAAAAGAGATGAACAATTAATCTACTTTATGCACATATTTATAACTATTTTTACTGCCATACGACAATAGTTCGGTCAAATTATTCTTTTTATCTGCTTATTCTCTTATTTCTTTTATTATGACACCTAGATATGCATGATCAACTAATAATGCGGCTATAGTCAAGAATAAATTCATTTCAACCAAAAATTACATGTATTATTAGTGCTAGTTTTACTCTATCGGGAGTACAGTGGATGTACCTTTTGCTGGTTCCTTCTCTTTTTATTTTTTTGAAAGCCAGTTAAATATGATTGAAATATAGTAAAACTTTCAAGACAAAATTAGTTAGTCAGCAAAACATCTTTGCAAGAAATCGCCAATCTTTTTACTAAATCATTTACTTATATGTGACGGAATTATTAGGGGAGTGCATGGGCCAGTTCGGCTCGATTTCGGGATAAAACTGGAACCACAAACATATTTCTTCGATTTCTAAAATCAAAAACCGCAACTATCGGTTCGGATTTGGTTTCGGTTTAATAAACCCCAGTTTCGTTGTAATCTATTCGGTTACAAAATCGCTAAATATAAAATTAAATAATATGACATTGCAGTGTACCGTAAATATATAAATAACGAATATATAATTAACCAAAAACTGATTCTAATTCAAGCGTAAATTGTTTGCAGGACCTGGGGATGCAGAAGTCCTCTCCAAAAGCATAACAAACATATAATTAACCTAAAACTATCATGTAAAACATCACAGAGCTGAAAAAATAATCACATGAATCTTAATAAAAAAATAAACATTAAAAGTACCTGTAAGAAAAATATAGAATAATCTAGGAAATAGGCATTAATAAAATTCAAGGACAAGGCATTAACAAATAACAACAACGATACTCGTAACAAAAAAACAACAACGATACTTATTTGCCGTGTATACTATACAATTATAAATTTAAATATTCCGAAATAATATTAATTATATAAGTAAAATATAATAATTATTTATTAATATTAGTAATTGGTTCTCATTTCGGTTTTTATCGGTCAGTTGGAATGCATAACCGGAATCGAGCCATTTAAATCAGTTTAGTTTTTTATTTTTTGGTTTTGGTTTCGGCTCGGTTTTTTTCGATTTTTTTATTTATTTCGGTTCTGTTTCGATTTTAAATCAATTTTGTGCTCAGCCCTAGGAATTATCATCAAACATGAAGATAACTTTTTTTTAAAAAAAAATCTGACACATTATATCTAGTAGAAAATAAAAAAACAAAGACTTTGAGTACTAAACTTTCCTCACATAAATACTTTATATTACGGTCACTAATTATGATTCTCAGCTTGAAGAGGAATTACCATTATCTATGAAGATTCATCATCTAATTGCAGAGTATGTTTAACCATGTTGTGAGCTGTTCCATTGAATTTGCGATTGCATTGATTGACCAATTACTGCGTACAGGGAATTAAATAATAATATTCTAATATCAGACATGAGAATACCTAGTTCAAATTGATATTCAGTCCTGTTTTTCAAAACCTGGACCAGAGAAAAAAAATCACTTAATATCATCAAGATAGGCAAACCAAAATTTGTGCCCATCTTAGACCATTAGGAGTGCTAGCGCTTCCACATAGACAACAGACATGATGCATTCTAACAGTTTTGCGAGATCGCTTGTACTTTCTTATTTGGTGCAAGAATAACACTCCTAAACCTATCATTTGCGAATAAGATGGAATTGTTGCATCCACAAAAAGTTCATAATCATGGATTTGTACTCCCGCCCGGCCTTCATATGATGAATTTTTCCTTAAAACTAGACCTCCTTTCAGTGGTGGATATGCATTTTTAATTTCCTCATAATTTGAAAGTACATATGCATTTTTAATTTCCTCATAATTTGAAAGTACCTATGCCTTTATTTGTTGTGGAGTTCTTGGTTGTTGTCCATGAGTTTTCTTTGTTTCTTTCGGTTCATATTGGTCACGCAACAAGTAACATCTTTGCAAATTCTTCCTTCTCTAGTAGTTCACTGGCATATAACAACACACCATTGAAAGAGGTCTCTTCCTTATATCCAACCAGAAAATAATATTCCAGTAGTGACCATACTTCTTGTGAAAAAGGGAACCAAAACACAACATTTGCATTAGAGTCTCCACTAAATCCGCATAAAGTGCAATGTTATGGGTAGATACATTAGAGTCCCTTAGTTGTTGGCAAAATTTCATGATAGCCTCTTTATCCTAACATTAAGATTTTTCGTGAAATTTTTATTGTCCTAAAAGACTTCCACTACTTTGATAGAACTTCAGCAGAAGAGGATGAATCAGATTTGTCGGCATTCATAGCCAAATTATACCCAATTCTAACAGAATACTTCCCGTTTTTTTATAGTGACAAAACGACGAGTCACCATGATTAAATGGACCGAGGATCTGGATTCAAACAGCTTTGTTGATTTTTTTTCCTATTCCATCTGCCTGGTATGTGAATAAATATAAAAACGGTCTGATTTTCATTTTGTCCCTGAGCTATTGGTAAAAATGATGGTGGCTTGGAATCCAAGGATCTGGATTCAAACAACTTTGTTGAATTTTTTTCCTATTCCATCTGCCTGGTATGTGAATAAATATAAAAACGGTCTGATTTTCATTTTGTCCCTGAGT
Source organism: Apium graveolens (assembly GCF_009905375.1). Classification (NCBI taxonomy): domain Eukaryota; kingdom Viridiplantae; phylum Streptophyta; class Magnoliopsida; order Apiales; family Apiaceae; genus Apium; species Apium graveolens. The sequence goes on from NC_133653.1 coordinate 257,282,988, forward strand.
TATTGGTAAAAATGATGGTGGCTTGGAATCCAAGGATCTTTAAATGCCATAGTATTTTGACCATTTCCTATATGTATTCTTAAACTTTGGACAAGTAAGATTTCTCCCCAAAAAATATTTCTCTAATTCAGTGATGGGCAAGTCACTTCCCTGGACTTGAAGAAACTATTGAATATAAGACAGATGCTGCAACTTCACCTCCTGCAAGTCACACTACTTCTGCACTATTTACTACTACTAGTTCTACTACTTCTCCACATCACTGATTACATCATTGTATTTGTGTGGCTAGGATTAGTTTGTTATGTCCAGCTAATGTCCAGCTAAGCAAATATAAGATAGTATATAAGTCATTCCTGTAACAAAAACAATGTGTGGTTGATAATACATTTTTAATATACATTCTGTTATTTTCTCTCTCTAGAAGTTGTTAACTTCTTCTTCTTCATTGCTGCAAGATTATGATAAAAGCTTAGTTTAATATGGTATCAGAGCAGTAATGGCGATCAATTCAATCTCTCGGAACATACTTATCTCCATTGCAGTGTTTTTAGTATTTCTTCTTCGTTTCTTCTTCACGAACTCAGGTGTATTCATATCCTTGTTCATTACGTCGTTTGCTGATGATTAATTGATGTCGTGTTTCATCGCTACTCATCTCTTAGAATTGATTTTTTTCTTATTACTGTAATTGTTTTCTCTACGATTCATTCTTCGTAACTCTGTGTCACAATTTCATCATAACTTTGTGATTTTCTCATCGGAATTTAGTTATGATTTGTTGCTTTAATTAGAACTGTGAATTGTGATTAAGCTCAGTTCTGCATAATTGTTCATTTTAATGGCGTCACCTAGTAATCCATGGATTAGACCTCTTGTTTCTAATCTGCCACCAGATTCATCTAGTATATTTTACATCCATCCGTCTGATGCAAATACTACACAACTCGTATCAGTGAAGTTCAACAGAACAGGATATAGTAATTGGAAGCGTTCGATTATGTTGAGTTTATCTGCCAAAAATAAACTAGGTTTTATAGATGGCACGATAGTGAAACCTAATGTTGGAACTAATGAGTTTAAGGCCTGGGAACGCTGTAATGATTTGGTATGCTCCTGGTTGTTGAACAATCTAGATGAATCTATATCTCGCAGTGTGTTGTTCTTCAAAACTGCTAGGGAAATCTGGTTGGATTTAGAAGAAAGGTTTGGCTATGCATCTATGACACAAATTTTTTCTATTGAACAACAACTTGCTGATTTAAATCAAGGTTCTAAAAGTGTATCAGAGTTTTTTACTGAGATTAAAGCCTTATGGGATGCTATGAGTGATATCAGTCCCATACCTTGCTGTACTTGCAACAAATGCACATGTAATGTGACACAGAGGGTGCTACAGATGCAACAGGATCATAGATTGTTGCAGTTCATGATGAAGCTGTCTGATAAGTTTGCAACTATTAGAGGAAATATACTGATGCAGCAGCCATTACCTACATTGCCAAATGCTTTTAGAATGTTTTCTCAAGAAGAAAAGCATCAAGAATTGTCAAACTTAACATCACAAACTGAAGCTTTAGCATTTATAGCTGATAACAAGAGAGGTTATAAGCCAGGAGTTTCTTATCCTCAAAAACCAGGAGCTATGGGAAGGAACTATTCTAATGTTCCTGGAAATAATGCTGGAGCTAATACTGGTTTCAAAAGGTCTAATAATTACTTCTGTACTCATTGCAAAATTCCTGGACATAGTCTTGAAAGGTGCTTCAAGATTCATGGATACCCTGCAAACTTCAAAAATCTTAAAGACAAGAGAATATCTGCAGTCTCTCATAATTCTACTGGTACAGAAGCTTCTGAATCTGGTGATTCTGCTGCAAATTCTCCTATTACAAATTCTCAATATCAGCAACTTATTGAACTCCTCAATAAGCAAACTAATCTTGTTTCCTCCCAAGATCAATCTCATCATTCTATGCTTGCTGGTAAGCTTTGTATGCTAGCAGATAATGTCAGTAACACAACTTGGTTAGTAGACAGTGGTGCTACTGACCACATTTGTTCAAATTTGAGCATGTTTCTTACATATAAGCCAGTCACTGGTGCATCTGAATTCATTATAGTACCTGATGGCAGAAAAAATCAAATTCTGCATATTGGATCAGTGAAAGTCAAAGATATGATTCTACATAATGTCTTGCATATACTTTTGTTTCAATATAATTTGATTTCAGTTCAAAAGTTATGTGCAGATATGCAGTGTTCAGTTGTTTTCACTGGTACTGATTGCTTATTACAGGACCATTTGCAGAAAAGGAAGCCAATTCTTCTTGGTAAATATCAAGGTGGTCTCTATCATACTCTCTCTTCTCAAGTTCAGATTGACAGATCAAGTTTCCTCAGTGTTAAAGAAGATGCTAGCATATGGCACCTCAGATTGGGACATATACCATTTAACAGACTCAAATTCATACCAGCCTTGTCAAATCTAAAGGATACATCTCCAGACATCATTTGTCAAGTTTGTCCTCTTGCTAAGCAAACAAGGTTACCTTTTTCTCATAGTTGTATCAAGACTCAATTCCCTTTTGAATTGCTCCACATTGATGTATGGGGACCTTATAAGGTGAAATCTCATAATGACTGTAACCAGTTTCTTACTATAGTAGATGATTTCAGTCGTTTTACTTGGGTGCGTATGATTAAATTCAAGACTGATTGTGTCAAAGTCATGGCTGATTTCTTGTCTCATGTTGAAAATCAATACAAGGCACATGTTAAACAAGTTAGATCTGATAATGCTGCTGATTTATGCCAAGGAATGATGAAAGAGTTATTTTTAAGTAAAGGAATTTTTCAACAGACTAGTTGCAGTCACACTCCCCAGCAGAATGGGGTAGTGGAGAGAAAGCATAGGTATTTACTTGAAACTGCAAGAGCACTATTCTTTCAATCAAAACTCCCTCCACAGTATTGGAATGAAAGTGTGCTATGTGCAACCTATTTGATCAACAGACTTCCTCTACAAAGTATCCAAAATGATTCTCCTTACTATAGATTGACTGGTACACAACCTTCTTTTGATCATTTGAAAGTTTTTGGTAGTTTGTGTTTTGCATCTACTGTTTCTGCTCATAGAGGAAAATTTGATCAAAGGGTTGTAGCATGTGCATTTCTGGGTTATTCAGTATCACAAAAAGGCTATAAGGTGTTAAGTCTTGTTAATCATCATTTGTTTATTTCTCGTGATGTTATCTTTCATGAGTCTCATTTTCCATTTCACTCTCATGACAATCCCACTATTTTTCCTTCACAAATATACCTTCCAGCTGTTACAACTTCTTGTTTTGATTTTGTTGATGATCATCATAATGGTTCTTCTTTTGAGTCACCAGCTGCTGATTCTGGTGATAGTCATTTTGGACAATCAAACTCTTTGTCCAATCATGATAATTCTCCATCTGAATTACATGAACTTAGTGCCTCGGATATTAACATTTCTAATGATATAGTCAATTCTTTTGTGCCTGTTGTTGATGTTCCTGTAAGAAAGTCTAGTCGAACTCATCGTCCTCCTGCATACCTTGATTCTTACCAATGCTCTACTAAACATTGGTGCAATCTTGTTCAACTTGCACCTCCTGATTCTTCTAGTTCTAAGTGTCATATTACTGAACCCCGTTGTTATCAAGAGGCAGCTTCACAACCTATTTGGGTTCAAGCAATGCAGGCTGAACTCAAAGCTTTACATGATAATCACACGTGGGATTTAGTTCGACTTCCTCCAAATAAGAAATCTATAGGTTCCAAATGGGAGTTCAAAGTAAAACTTAAATCTAATGGCAGTCTTGAACGTTGCAAGGCACGTCTCGTGGCAAAGGGCTATAATCAAAAATTTGGTATTGATTATGCTGAGACATTTTCTCCAGTTGTTAAGATGAGTACAGTTCGTACTTTATTGGCTTTAGCTGCTTCTAAACACTGGATTTTACATCAACTTGATGTGAATAACGCCTTCCTTCATGGTAACTTGAAGGAAGAGGTGTATATGCAAGTGCCAGAAGGGGTTCCTAATCCACATAAATTCGTTTGTCTACTGAAGAAATCTTTATATGGTTTAAAACAGGCCTCACGGGAATGGCATGAGAAATTGGTTGAGGAATTACTCTGTCAAGGCTTTAGTCAATCAAGAAACGACTATAGTTTATTTGTCAAGAAATCAGCTGATCTTATTTGTATTACAGCTGTTTATGTGGATGATGTGATATTGACTGGCAATGATACTGAAGCTATTACTTGTCTGAAAACTCATCTGGATACTCTTTTTGGCATCAAAGATCTGGGTACACTTCATTATTTTCTTGGTATTGAAGTGACTTATTCTGCTGCTGGTATTGCTTTATGTCAACATAAATTTGCTAAAGAGTTACTTGCTGAAGCAGCCATTGATGTTTCTCATCATGTTTGCACACCTCTCCCTGTTCATCTTAAACTTTCTAATGATGATGGTATTCTTATTTCAAATCCTGAGGTCTACAGATCTTTAGTTGGTAAGCTTAATTATCTTACCAATACTCGTCCAGACCTTTCATACACTGTCCAAACACTTAGTCAATATATGCATGCTCCAAGGAATACTCATTTGTCTGCTTTACATCACACCATTCGTTATTTGGCTGGGACTATAAATCAAGGCATTCTGTTAAAAGGGTCAGATCAGCTGAAGTTACAGGCTTTTTCAGATGCAGACTGGGGCTCTTGCATTGATTCTAGACGTTCTGTCACAGGTTATATTGTTCTATTTGGTGATTGTCCTATTTCTTGGAAATCAAAAAAACAGCATACAGTGTCTAAGTCATCTGCAGAGGTCGAATACAGGGCCATGGCCTCCGCAACTGCTGAAATCACTTGGTTAGTACGACTAGTTACTGAACTTGGAGAATCCAATCTTAAACCCGTTATTCTTCATTGTGACAACCAATCCGTATTGCATATTGCTAAAAACCCCGTCTTTCACGAACGTACCAAGCATATCGAGCTTGATTGTCACTTTACTCGTGACAAAGTTCTTGAAGGTCTTATTCAACTCAGCTATTTGCCTACTCGTTCTCAGCTGGCTGATGTTCTAACAAAGGTCTCTCCTTCCGCTCAGTTCACTGATTTGCTTTCCAAGCTGGGAATGTTTACACTTCCCACCTTGAGGGGGGATATTGAATATAAGACAGATGCTGCAACTTCACCTCCTGCAAGTCACACTACTCCTGCACTATTTACTACTACTAGTTCTACTACTTCTCCACATCACTGATTACATCATTGTATTTGTGTGGCTATGATTAGTTTGTTATGTCCAGCTAATGTCCAGCTAAGCAAATATAAGATAGTATATAAGTCATTCCTGTAACAAAAACAATGTGTGGTTGATAATACATTTTCAATATACATTCTGTTATTTTCTCTCTCTAGAAGTTGTTAACTTCTTCTTCTTCATTGCTGCAAGATTATGATAAAAGCTTAGTTTAATAGAAACTTGAATTTGTGAAGTATTTGGCTTGTAGCACCTGGGCAATGAGAGATGTTGGGTTGATTAAAATTCCCCGTACTTTTTTTGCTAGCAATGCCTAGTTGTATTTTAAAAAAATTTTGAAACCTAGGCCTCCCTCACTTTTTGAGATACTTATATTTTTCCATGCTCTCTAGTGAATCTCTCGTTTGGATTGAAAAGACCTGCAACAATAATGTGCCATTAATTTTTCAAAATATTGGCATTGATTTTCTGAAATCCTAAAACAAGACATCAAGTATGTTGGCATGACCTGGATGACAACCTTTAGGAGAATTTCCTTTACTGCCGGAGAGAAGAGGTTAGCTCGCCAAGAATGTAATCGTACCCATATTTTATCCTTTATTGATCTAAATAGTACCTTTTTATTTTTATCCTCTAACATTGACAGCCCTAGATAATTTTCAATTAACTCAGTCGTTTGCATATTCGAAGTAGTAAATTCAGAGCGTGTATCATCTGTAGTGTTTGGGGAGAAAAATAACAAAAATATGTTGTAGTTGATCATGTGTAAAACAAAATCAACCAAATAAAAACGATATAAGCCATGTCAAAAAGGAGTATTAAAATGTATTATTAAGTCAATTTTATACCAATGCTTAAAAAATATAAACCTGTCCAGAACATTATGAATATAGAGCGAAAATATGTTAAATATATTGCAAAGATCTTGTCGAAATCTTTAGAAATAGTAAGCTATCATCCGCAAAATATAAGTGACTTATGGATGACACATTCCTTGCTATCCTAAGGCCCAAGATATCACTTCTGATCTCTGCTTGTCTTAATAATGCTGAAAAGCCTTCAATATATATAAGAAAAAGACATGGCGAGTGAGGATCTCCCTGACGCAATCCTCTTGACAGAATAACTTTCTGGTACGCTTACCATTAATTTGAAAAAAAAATAACTCACTGAGGTGACACATCTCATTATTTTTCTTACCCATCGTTTAGAGAAACCCATCTTTAGAAGTATCTTTTCGATAAAGATCCACTCCACCCTATCATAAATTTTACTCATATCCCATTTCATCGATGCATAACCCATTTTCCTTTTTCATTAATCCCAAATCGTGTAAACACTCATATGCAATCAAAACATTGTCCGCTATTAGTTTCCCGGACACAAAAACACTTTGTGTATCATTGAAAATCAATGATAATATCGGCTTCACTTTCATATTAGGCTGAGCAAAAAAATCAATTAAAATTGAAACCGAACCGAAATCGGGAAATACCAGACAAAACCGATCCGAGTAAAATCAATCCACAACCGAAATAGAAAAATAAAAAACTGAACTGATTAAAATGGCCTGGTTCCGGTTATACGTGCCAATCGAACCGCTAAAAATCGAACCGAACCGATTATTAAAATTACCAAATAAATAATACATATAATTTTTAAATTTTTAAAAAATTTATATAACCGTGTTACTATATTTCAAAATCATTTTATAATTTGTAATTTATAACTGATTAATTTAGCTGTTTGATCCGTAATTTTTATTTATATAAACCCGTTAGTTTCTGCGGAATGCTTTAATAAACCTTTTATTGATAATGTAGTGAAAATGGAAAACTTGATGTCCGGTGTCTGGGTTGTATTTGTTTAGTCTTTGTGGTCGTGTCAGTGTGTGCATATACGATATTATGGTGTTATTTCTAGCAATCACTTTTTCATTATGCTAATTTGCACCACAGTTTCTTTGTAACAGTTTACTAAATATGATTGTTTGTCATGGTATGCAGCAAATAACCACGTTCATGGAACTTGTCAAACAACAAATGTATGTGCATGTTGGCTTTTTAGCTCATTCAATTTGATTTTACGGGAGCTAAACATTCACTAAGCATTATTTAAGATTAATATATTTTCATTATCTCGTTTATATATTATTTTTCATTTTTATATTTATTAGTTTTGTAATCGAAACCGAACCTATTAAAATCAAGTTAGGGTTTTTTAAACCGAAACTTAATACGAGTCCAAACCGGCGATTGCGATTCCCAATTTTAAAAATCAAAGATATATGATTGCGTTTCCGGTTTTATCCCGAAATCGAGCCCAACCGGCCATGCTCTTTCTTACTTTATATAATATACGTTGCATAGACTTAAGGGACGAAAATCACCCACTGACCTAGACTCATGCTCTGTTTGGGATTGCCGTTAAAAATTGCCGTGCTGTTAGAAAAAGTACTGCTGGAAAAAGTGTTGTTATACGTTGCATAGACTTAAGGGACGAAAATCACCCACTGACCTAGACTCAGGCTCTGTTTGGGATTGCTGTTAAAAATGACTGTGCTGTTAGAAAAAATGCTGCTGGAAAAAGTGCTGTTGTAAAAATCAGATGACTGTTTGGTAATTTTTTTGATACGTATATGTTTTGATGCAAAAAATTAAAAATAATGATGTTTTTGGTAAGATTTGATGGTGAAATCAGCATATGCTTTCCGCAACAGCTGAAAATCAGCTTTTTCTAAAAGCATGGGGGACTTACTTTCTCTAACAACAATTTTTAGGCAAAAAACACTTTTCCGAAAAGCAGTTTTTAAATTTTACAAAAAAACTGTTTTTCAGCGAAAAGCTGCTGTTGCTATCTGCAACAGCAATACCAAACACACCCTCATTCTCGTTGGGATTGTCTATTGTAAAATCATTATCGTAAAACCTTCTCGTAAGAAATATCATATTGTAAAGTGGAAAATGGAAACCCAATAAAATTGATTCTGGGGTTGTGTACTTGTGTTCAGAATCAGGGCAAATGTTGTAACCCGGCCCACTAAACTTTCAATCCAATATGAACAAATCACGTGCAAATCACGCCTTTCACTCCGGTTTCACCGTTAAAAAAGCCGGTAAGCTACAAAACACTCTGAAACTACTTCATTCTCTTCCGATCTCCATTTCTATACATACGTACATATATTTATGACGACGACGAAAAAGAAGCTCACTTTATCTCTCCTCCTTCTCTCTCTACAATTCTTCTCCCACTTTCCACTGCCTAGTATTGCTAGAGGCGCCGGTCGAAGCTTCACAAATAGTTCAGGTCTCTCTCTCTCTCTCCCTCTCTCTCTCTCTCTCTCTCTCTCTCTCTCTCTCTCCCTCTCTCTCTCTCTCTCCCTCCCCCCCTCTCTCTCTCCCCCTCTCTCTCTCCCCCTCTCTCTCTCCCTCTCTCCCTCTCCCTCCCTTCCTCTCCCTCTCCCTCTCTCTCTCTCCCTCCCTCTCTCTATCTCTCTCTTCATGTTATAATTGCGTGTCTAATTGATTACATTCCAATGATTAGATGTGTAATAAATTATATTGAACTGTATGATCATCAATTGTAAACTTCATTTATTTGTAATGTAATTATATGAAATTATTATGAAACAGCAATGATCATTTTTAAATTTGAGAAAAATTGAGCTAGTAAATATGTAGATACACTGATACAGATCATTTTAGTGATAAGTGAAATGATTAAGTTCATGCTGATAATTTTGCATTGTTTTTCGGAAATACTGATAATTTGTTCTTTTTAAAATAATTTTTATAAAAATGTTTTGAATCAAAATTATAGTTATGGAAGATTACAAAAAACAGAGAGACTGTTTTTTTGCGTTAAACTAGTTTTAGGTTACTAAGTATGCGAGCATTTATGTGCCAAGTTGTAATTTTGTAATTTGATCAAATATTTTTTTGGAATGTATAGGATTATGGGTCGGTTCAGATGATGCTTATAAATTTGTTTTTTAAGTTGTGCGATGTATTTGTAATATGTTTGTTATATGATAATTGTTTGAACTATAATTAGCTGGTTGGAAGATTGAAGCAAGGGATCCAGGTTTTGTTTGAGCTGTGATTTAATAATTAATTTAATGTTTATTTGAATCTAGAGATAAATGATTTGATCCAGATTGTGCTGATAATTTGAATTAAAATGCTGATAATTTTTTGGTTTTTTTTATATATAATAAATTCTTATAAGAAAAATCAGCACATAGAAGATCTGAAGGAAAAAAGAAATTAGCTTTTGTTTGATAAACTACTTTCAGCTTTCAGGTTGACGAGTATCTGTAGGCTAATATATTCAGCTAGCATTTATTTGTCCCATTCGGATTTATAAAATTAATATAATGATTTTTCGAATTCCTGATCTTGTGAACTGTTTTCTATATGTTTGATAGGTTTTGTTGGTTCAATATATGGAGTTTCGAAAAGGAAATTATTAAAGGATGAAGAACACTTCCAAAATCTGTATGTTGATACTGTTCTATCTAAAATGATTTTTGTGATTGTATAGATATTATGTGACGGTTATGTTATGGTTGAAGTTTCAAAACTGATTTTTTGGGTTACAGAGATAGATTAGCTCATGGATACATGACAAATGCTGATCTTGAGAAGGCCATGAAGGTATTGAATCGCAGATGTAGTAGCATATCCAGGATATACACGTAAGTTTAAGAGAGCTTGTTAATAATTTAAATTTGAATATTGTGTTCAGAAGAATACCTTCTGACATCTCATATAGTCGCATCCATCTCATATAGTCTCATCCAACATGCAACTATTATTAGTACTCTCTCATCCAGATATCAGTGTCCTATGAATGTATGATGAAATTGACCATTTTCTTGGAAAATATTTGAAGCTTAAGACTTGTACAGTTAAAATTGTAAAGCTTAAGGATCATACTTCCATTGATTGCCCCTTGCCCCTTTATCTATATTTGGAAGAAAGGTAAGACTTAAGAGTAAATAATTCTAAGCAGGCATTTTTTTGGTCAAGTCTAAGCAGGCAGTTTTAACCAAGTCAAATGATTGCAAATTTTGGACAAAGAATGTGAAATTAACTCAAGTATAGATAATTAACTTTTTTACAATTCTTTCAATATTCCTAATGACATGCAGTTGTGCAAACTCCATATCTGACATACTTTTGTTTCTTTTTTTGAATGATTTTGGAATGTTTATTCAGTATCGGAAAGAGCGTCTTGGGAGTTCCACTGGTAATGCCTGTGCTGTTTTAGTTCACTTCAAGTGCTTTTCTTTTCGTAGCAGTGTACCAGAATTTCATAATAAGTTTCTATGGTATATTCTTTGTAGTGGGTGATGGAATTTGCTGACAATCCAGGTGAAGAAGAGGCTGAACCGGCTTTCAAGGTAATTATGTTTCAATTTTAACATTACCTAAATCCCTGTGCATGTTCTTTCACAAAATGTAAGATGTTCAGCATAAATGCAGGCCACTTACATAGATATAATTTCAAAGTAAGGCATGGAGACAGAAGTTTCTCTTACTCTGGTAATTAATTGAATAGGCATGAATTATGATACTAGATGGAGATATCGCAGACATCTACTAGGAAATCATTACTGTAATACAATATTAACACTTTGCTTATACATTCATAATTCAACAGCTAAGGTTTTAATTTGTATCCTTAATTACTCTTGATAATCATAGGCAAGTATAAGTTTTTATTTCTTGTCAATTACGAAAATTAGGCTGAAGCCTTAACAATCAAAATGGGTGCCAGCACAGGGAAAAGGCAAACATGACTAACTATTGTTTTTTGTGCTTGATGTCCATCAATCCTTATTCCCTGCATACATTTCTCCACGTGTCTTACTGTTCTTGGTCTTTTTTCACATCCCTTGTAACTATATCTTCTAGAAGCAAATTGTTTGTAGTGGTTTCTGGTGAAATTTTTGTGATTCACTTTTGGTCACACAAGGATTTAGGACATGTATTAAAACAGGCACGAGCAGAGAATTCAATTTTGTATGTTTTCCTTCTGCATCTACCACAGCTTGAAAGTTTATGTAGTTTCTTTGCATTCTTACATGGATGAATTGTTTTGACAACATATTTCTGTTCACTGATGGTTCATTTTTTATTTATGTAGTGAGTGATTTCGGAATATGATTTGTTACAGTTTGTAGGGAATGTGCATGGAGACGAACCTGTAGGCAGAGAAATACTTTTGCTACTAGCAAATTGGCTATGTGATAATTATAAGAAGGACCCTTTGGTAATTTTTTGTGTACTATGGCTTTGCATGAATACATCCTTTGTTGATTACTACACATCCTATTTATAAATAAAAGTTTTACAGAGTTATAAAAGCTCTTTGATTTCCTGCTGCTATAAATATTTTTCTGATTGGTTTACAACTGTGTCTTCTGGATTGTGATTTTTTTATTAACCTCAAGCTTCCTTGTAGTCTGTAGTTACCATTACTATATTGATCTTATTAGCTATATATTGTTTTGCAATATTTTTCATGATCTGTCTTAGCTAGTCACTCTTGTGCAAAACTTATCTCAGTAAGAAAGTTAAACATGTGCATCTATTAGATACAACGGGGATATTTGTCGCATTATTACCTTCAAGGTTCTGAAATAACTGGTCTTAATCTGGACTGCGGTTCCGAAAAGACAACGATTCTATAAAAAAATTAGAATGCATATGTATATGTATATATATATATATATATTATATTATATACATACATATTTGGGGGCAAAAATTAAATTTGAAAAAAAAAATTAATTCATAAAACACAAGAATCGAAACATCTCAGATTATATGAGAATACTAAGAAAATACAAAAGGGTACATTCTCACAACAGTCGATCAGCTTATAATCCTTTCTTCGAAAAGTGGTTAAATATCAAAGATATAGCCTACCTTCTCAACACACTAATAATAATAAATGATAAAACCTTTAACCTAGTTTGCATGTATGTATTTATATATCTGTTTTTAATTATTTTGTATATTATTCTGTTTTTAAATTTTGTATTTTTTAACTTCAAAAATTTATATAAAAAAACTTAACTTTAACAAAAAAGCTGTTAACTTATAATCCAAGTTTGTGTTTTAAAATTTGATTTTTTTGCTACAAAATTCTTATATCAAGTAACTTAACTATGAAAAAAATGTTGTAACTTATAATTTACCAAACACTGCCATAATTTATAAGCAAAATTATCCAAATACTTAAATCACTTATAATTAATAATTTACTTAGCACTTATATGACACTTATCCATTTTAAGTCATTAGTTACTTAATTTTAAGGTAAGCCATACGAGCATCAGGAGACTTGTATGACTTGTGTTACTTATCTTTTCCTTGTAATATTTGTAGTTTTGGTTAGACTCTCTTGAATCTTAATTGACTTGGGGTAACCTCAGAGAGGCTATGCCTTGTGCATTCATTATTATGTCATATAAATGTGTAACTTGTACTGAACCTGAACCAGGCATTGGTCACTACAGGCAACCTTAATAATCGATAACGTTCACCTTCATATACTCCCATCAATGAATCCTGACGGGTATACACTAAGGACGCGTGGTAATGCAAATGAAATTGATTTGAATCGTGATTTTCCAGATCAGGTACTCCTTTTGATGCTGTTCTGTATTGTAACTTATTCAAATTCTAAATTATTCATCTTTAATGTGTACATCTGCTTAATTTTGTTCAGTTATCATCAATTGTTGCCACTTTGTTTGTATAACTGTTTAAGTTTGTGGACTTCTTTTCTATATAATTAGCAAGTATTCTTTATATTACCTTTTTTTAGATAAGGTCAATTACAAAGAAATTCGTATACTGACGCACATATTTGCCTCCACTGAGGCTCGAAGGACGATTGATACCCACTAGACTAGGACGTGCATCAAAATGCATCTTTGTGCTGCATATATGCAAAAAGGATTTCAAGGAGCCTTTGTGCTTTTTACGAAATAAGCTTTTTAAAGTAGATACCTGAAAACGTCAATTGTCTTCAATTATGTCAGAAGTGACAAGTGACTAAACAGTCACAACTCAACTGATAATAACCATTTTCTTAAAACTAATTCATCTACAATAACTTGTTGAGAGGAAGTTGTGTATTTTCCAATTTAACTGATACTACTGATTCGATATATTTACGGATAAATGGTAAACGAATTTGGAATAATTGTTTGATTATATAGGATAGTAATGGTCTTCAAATTCTTATTGCATTTAACAAGGCATTACAACGCAAGCTAACTTACCTGATGCTTTTTCTTGCATTTACAAGGGAAATGTTTTATAGGTAAAATAAAAGCCTCTATCTATTGTGATTGCCTCTAACTATGGATGGAATTAATAACATATATTAGCGTTTCTTTTTTGGTAAAACATATGTAATAACATGCAATTCCCCTTTATTGAATTACATAAGCTTATCTATGCGAAAGTGGGAAGTGTTTTCTGTTCCTTTGAGATTCTCTTACTATATATGATAATTTACATCATTGCATATGTAAAATCTCTTTGTGGTGAAATCAATTTCTTACTTGAATGGTGCAGTTCTTTCCTATAAATGAAGAAATGGATGCACGACAACCTGAAACAAAAGCAATTATGAGTTGGCTGAAAGAGCAACAGTTTACTGCATCTGCCAGTCTTCACGGGGTAACTCTTATCTCTGTCTTTTGTTATCTTCCTCTGAGTTTTTCATTTTCCTTCTGGTTAGCAGCATTCATTCCCTTGTACGCCTGAGCTTCTTGTGGCTATTATAAGTTGGATTTTGATCTGTAAAAGTAAATAAAAACTTGCATCACATTACATTGTTTCTGATATTATTATCTGTCGGTTGAAGGTGGCTAAACTTGGTCCGCTACTGTTTTTTTCTGTGCAGTGTATACAATTTCCTTGATGCTTTTACATAAGAAGGATACATAAGTGAGTTTATTAATCAATGTATTTAACATGTTTTTTTTGGTTTACAGGGAGCACTTGTTGCAAATTTTCCATGGGATGGTACTGAGGATAAAAAGTAAGTTAACCCTAAGTAATGGTGCATATTTTACTACGGGTTAAATGGCGTTTTGGTCACTGAACTGGATGGAAACTTGCAATTGGATCATCCAGTTCAAAAAGCTTTCAGTTACATCATTGTACTCTTATAATTTTTCATTCAGGTCACTAGCCGTTACATTCCGTTAAATATTTGACGGAAAGGTGACTAAGCATGGTGACTTCGATTGAATAAATCCACCGACATGTAGAGTTAAATGAATTGGCACTTTGGTCACCCAACTTGCAATTTAGTCATCAAACTGAAGAAAGTTTCATTAAGGTCATTGACCATTACATCTGCTAAAAACTGAAAAGAAACCGTACGAAGAACTCTACTATAACAATGTCTACAACACCTCTCTAATACAAATATGCAAATTATCATCAATGGTTTTACTCAAAAAATTCCATCCTTATTATTCTATTGTCATTTTTCATATCTTTAGGTCAATGTGGAAAATCCCATCAAAAATTTGATGAGCTTTTACAAAATGGCCTAAAGATATCTAAAATGACTATAGATTAACAATGATTAAGTTTTTGTGGGTGAAATCATTGGGGTTATGTGTGCGTATTTGTTGCATTTGTTTATAAGTTTCGGAATTTTTTAAGAGAGAAAAGAGGTGTTGTAACCAATTGCAAGTTTATAGTCAGTTGAGTCACCAAAATGCCGCTTCAGCAGACTGTACATGCCATGTTGGATTATTTCAAGCTAACTCACCAAGCTTAGTCAGATTTCCGTCCAATTCTTAACAGAATCTAACGGCAAGTGACTTGAATGAAATTTTTTAAATGTAAAATGAAGTGAATGTAAGCTTTTTGAGTGGGATGATCCGATTGCATCTGGTCAGTTGAGCGACTAAAACGCCATTTAACCCATGTTACTACTTGCTAAAGAGAGATGCTATTAATGTTGACAAGATTTATTATGTCCATAAGGTCTACTTCTTCCCTAGGTAATAGTTTTATCTTAGCTTATCTTGTACTGATTATGCTTGGTAATGAACCAGATCTCTGTTAAAAATATGACCGGCCCAACATTATGTAAATCATAAATATGCAAGCATCTTTTTTTTTGTCCATTATCTGTTATTATGTATTCAAAAAATGTTAATGAATGATGTGAATTTTCATTTTCAAGGAATAAAGGATCCTAGAACTCTTCTCTAAAATATTGGAAACCATTACTATGAGAATTCTTTGAAGTGTTTGTAGTATCCTCTATTATGCTTGCTAAGTGACTTTTAGAGTGACACTAAAGTAGTGCTTCACATGGATTATACTTCTGTATTTGATAGGAGAAGAAAAAAAGATCAAAGTAGCACCGTTTTCTTTTTGAGACCATATAAAGGACCTTAATCTATATGTCGTTTGAATATGTGGAAAAACCTGATGATGTCTATAATAAATCCTTGAGACTGTCTAGAATTACTTCTAAGTTATATCTGTAAAAAACTACTTATAATTGATATGTGCTCCTGATCCGAGTGATGGTACTAGATTTCCCAGTTAGTGTTGCCATATTTTTTTTATTCAGAATCATATTAGTTTAGTTTGTAGTCTATATCAAGTTGCATGTCTTGGACACTATAATATGAAATAGCCTGTATCAGGAATTGATTGTGCGGAGTGAAGACTGATTGTTTGTCCTGCATTATGTATTCATGACCAGGGATTTAGAAAGGTGACAAGGTAGAGAAGAATGAGTCTATGTCGGGTGATAAGGAAGAGTGATTGTTATTGCTGGAGAAATTTTTGGGCATTAAACACATGGCATGCTTATAAGTGTGGCATTCCATGTGCGTCAAAATTCTTTTTAAACACATTATACTGTAGTTGGATGTATTAAGTTTATATTCCAGGTACTCGGTGTGTTAATAGACTGCTAGTGTAATATCTATTGTGAATTAGGTTTTTCCGAACATGTGTCTACTGGCCTTTTAGACCTTTTTTTGTCAGTAAATAGCCTCTGAAGACACTGTGTATCTAGTCTGTGAACCAGACATCCAAGAACTTTTTTTCCTGTGAAAACCTTTGGTAAAACTGTGTAATTTGTACCTTTTGGTAGAGCAGTTATGTTGCGATTTGATACATGTTATGCACAAGTCTTTTGCTTGAGTGGTATATGTTGATCTCATACTTGCTGGCACTGGCTGTTGACACGTTGAATTCCTGTTCACATGGATGCGGGGTTACGGTTTCACAATAACAAGTGACCCGAGGGTGACAAAACAATGAGAAGTGTCTTTTCTCTGAAGAAAAGTACAACTCATGTTTTTAGCTTTTTGCCCCCCCCCCCCAAGGAACTGCTAAATGTTGTATTTTTATGTATATTTATCTCCCCGCTTCATTACTTCAGCATGGTTAGCTGAACTATTGCATACAGTTATATGTTACTTCGCCTTACCATATCGTCTCAATCTGGCTGAATTTCAGGACACACTACAATGCATGTCCTGATGACAAAACATTCAGGTATATGGCAAGCTTATACAGTCGATCACACTATAATATGTCTCTGAGCAAGGAATTTATAGGAGGAATAACAAATGGAGCATTGTGGTAAGTAATGTAAGCAGATAGCCGATATATATATTTGTTGTATAATTTTCCACGCTTAATGAGGTTAATGGATTTTCTCTAATTTTGTATTTTTCAAATGCTATTACTTTGCAGGTATCCAATATATGGTGGCATGCAAGATTGGAACTACATACATGGGGGTTGCTTCGAATTGACACTGGAGATTAGTGATGACAAATGGCCTCCTGCTAAAGAGGTGAGATCCCCCCCTGCATACTCAGACTTGTTTATGTTTGTACCGATAACAATATCGGTAGTCTCACTTGTGAACGAGACTTTTCTGTTGTGATTAAAAAAGTGATATTTTGCGTGTATATGCCTTCGTAGCACCCCCGTGCCTATCTTGTAGGTATATGACTTTTTTATGCCGTGTTACCAGAAATTTCGAGTTTAAACTACACGATTTAGGTTTATAGATTTTATATAAAATACAGATGCATTTCAGTCCTCTCTATTCAAGTAATGTTTGGTTTTACAAGGACGAATCACAAATTTTCATTAATTGTTTTCAAATCTGTTTGGTCTATCTCAGCTCTCTACCATATGGGAATATAACAAAATGGGTATGCTCAATCTTGTTGCAAGCCTTGCGAAGGTAACTTTGTCTCATGAATTGTTTTTCAGTTGTGAATCACTCACGAAGCGTACAAAAATCTTAACAGCTATATTATTTTCATTTGTTGATAGTTCTATTTATTGCAAGAAAGAAAATCTTATAACGCAGAATGCTGTGTAGTTGGCAAGTGTCAATTAACTCTGTGTCTGTCTTGTGTCAAATCTGATGCTACTGTTAAAAAGAATTTTTCCTAGGGATCAGAAAGCTCTTGTTCACGCTAAATTAGTGCCTCCGTTTCACCAACATGACTTTAAAGTTGATAATTTTCAGTCTTGTTTGGATTAGCCTTGAACTGTTCACTGTAGCGACCTTTAGTAGAATGCTTTTGCATGCACCGCACAGTTCTTTCCCAGTAATAATAGCTATAAGTTGTTACTAGTAGTAGACAGAGGTAGTTCATTATCATCTCCTTTATAATTCATCATTTAGATCATATGAGCTTCTCATATAAGTATGAATATATTGGTTATATGCCTGCTGTCTAATTCTACATGGAGGGTCAATTTAAGAAATGTGAACTAATAACTTTGCAGACTGGAGTGCATGGAAAGGTCCTATCTTCGGACTATGGTAGGCCTTTGTCCGCCTTTCTTTCAATCAAGGGAATAAACTCTACGGTATGTTTTTCGTCAGTTGTCCAAATAATAATTGCAAGATGCTTTGATTTGTTTCGCACTTTCAATGTAGTGGTGTTTGGTGAAATAGTTTCAAGCGGTTTTGTCTCTGTACTATAGGTATTAATCCAGAATATAAATTGGTTTCGTTTGTTGGACTTCAGAGGTTTTAATCCAAACTGATTCTTATCGGTTTGGCTGTTTACAAAGCAAGTTACAAGCTGAAATGATACATCTCTCTTTGTCAAACTATAAGACTAGAATATGAAAACATAATTACATAGACTTAATTGCACTATGTTTGCTTGAACTTTAATTTTTTTGCACGAAAATGGCTAAATGTTTACTTGTGCCTGAGTGATGTCTAGTTGTTGAATTTGTCAGCAGTGTGGTGGCTCCGCGTCCTTTCCGTTAGATTGAATGTAGTAATAGATTGAAGACGTGATGGCGGTTATGTACTTATGTTGGTGTGTATAATGTGAACGGAAGAGGGCCGGAAGAGGGCGGTATCATTGCGGCCCGTGGTCGCCGACGATGGTACCCGGCCGGAGTCTACAGATTTTTGAAGAAGAAAATGAGGGGGAGAGAGATGAACGGAGGAGTAGCGGGAGAGGTGTGTGTGTGTGTTCATTGTGTGTGTGGGTCTAAAGTGTGTGCGGTTGTTGATGTGTGTGTTGTGGGAATGGGGGAAAACATGATCCACCACCAAAACGGTGGTGGCGGAGGTCGGAAAACAGTTGTGGTGGTGGTGGGGGTTGGGAAATAGAGGCCTGTGTTGGAGCGTGATTTGTGTGTATTTGTGAGGTGTGTGTATCCCTGTGTCCGTTTGGATCGAGAAAGGGGAGAGGGAGAAAGATAAATTGAGTACCTACAATAAAAGACTGACTTTTGAGATAAATTGAGTACCTACAATAAAAGACTGACTTTTGAGATAAATTGAATACCACTGAAAACCCTTATGTAATGAAGACTTAGTTGTCCATGCTTAGAAAACTACTTTAAGACCATAAATTTGATTATGCAAAAAGATATTAAATATGCGAAAAGCTATTAAAAGAATGAAAATTGTAAGGATTAAAATATACATTAAACACACAATTACTTAAACACACATGATGCGAACATATAAACCATGTTAAACACCTTTACATGTAAAATTTGAACAAACCTCCGCAAATGCTGTTGAGAAGTTCGGGTAGGTAGGGTTAAGTAGTCGGCTGTGCGTAGTCCAGATTCAAAGGTGAACTCTTCCCGCAAGAAAATAACAAACAAAAGTTAAATGTGTTAAATCCTATAACCAAATACCAAAACCACAAAAACTAAAACACAAGTTAACCTTTAACCTTGTTAGTTCGACATAAAAAGGTAATAAAACTTTTTTTAATAAAAATAAAATATAATAATTAAGGTGAGAGGTAGTATTTCTTAATTATTATATATTCCTTCCATGTAATCTTAAAAGAAAAATTAAGTTTAAGGTATTGAGTTTTTTCTATTTTTTACTTTTTAATTCTACTTGCTTTTTATATTTTGTCTTAAAAAAAAGTTCTAGAAAAATATTAAAAAATAAGCTGCTTCATATATTTTGCCTTGAAGAGCAATTCAAGGGAAATTATAAAAGTTGGCTTATTAGGTACCGAGTTTTTTTGACATTTTATCGTGGACTTGCATTTTATTTTTTGACTTTAAAAAGAAGTTTTAGGAAGATATATATTTTATATTTTTTACTTTTTAATTTAACTTGCCTTGTATAGTTTGTCTTGAAGAGAAGTTTTAGAAAAATATAAAAAATAAGTTGCTTTTAATATTTTGCCTTGAAGAGAAATTTAGGGGAAATTATTAAATTTAGTTAGCTTACAAGGTAATGAGTTTTTTTCTAAGAAATTTTATCGTGGACTTACTTTTCATATTTTGACTTGAAGAGAAGTTTTAGCTATTGAGTTTTTTTTTAATATTTTTTAATTCAAAAAATTGAGAAGATTCAAAACATAGATTCAGATGATTTGAGAAGTGACACCTAAACGCCTCCGTCTTCTTTTTTATTTAAGTATATTAGTTTACTAAGACACGCTTCGCAGCGGGTTTATAAACGTGCTTTTAAATAAAATATATAAAAGGTCATTTGGATTTGAGGTTTCGTGTTGGTTATTTTGAAATTTTGAATAATAACTTTGGAGAAGCACCATCGGGTTTTTCTGAACTCTTCTACAATCTTCTTGTCCTCAAAACTCTTAAGTCAAACCCAATATGTAGTATACTGCGTTTTGCAACGACCTTATAAATCTCGGGTTTTAGCATCCTACTCCCGACATTCATTGATTTGATTGACCAGCGTGTTTATGATCACATTAAACAATAAATGTAAGAACAACCTAAAAACATAACAATAATCTTAATTAATGAACAAAAGTACCTTAAAGTGAACCCTAAGACGAGGCCCCTGGACTTGCAAACTGAAACACAAATTACAAAACACAAACATTAGTACATTCACAACTTCAATCATACCATACTAAAAAATAATCAAAAAATCAAGAGTTTCAGTCAGAAACAATACTTACACATATACATATACTTACACATACAAATATATATGAAAAGATGGAAGGAGGTGAATCAACATTGGTGCTGCTGCTCTCCATATGTATAAACTTTTCTCCAATAATAAACCCCTCATATAATTTTATATTTTGATGTAGTGATTCATAAACATGACTTTATAATTATTTTTTGACTTGTTGTGCATGATTAATTTTTTTTTTTGACATGAAGAGAAAGTTTAGAAAAATATTAAAATAGAATTTTTGCTTTTCCTCTATTTTTTTTGACGGAATACTTTTCCTCTATTGGTAAATCTTCGAAAGGTAAATTGAAGTATTTTTTGACTTAGGAAGAGAAAGTTTACAAAAATAATAATAATTTATAATTTTTTATTTTCTTGTATTATCAAATCTTTGGAAGGTAAGTGAATTATAAAATGGTAATTTGAGTTTAAGAGAATAAGGTAATTAATATTAAGTCAAGAAATTAATTTAAAAAAGGAAAGTGGGGAAAGTTTAGTAGAATATGTTAAAAGAGAGACTTCGAGAGAATATTAAGGTGAAAATTTAATTTTAAAAAGAAAGTGTAGAAAGTTTAGAATAAATATGGTAATTGTAGTTTTTAATTTTTATTATATCAAAAATATGAGAAAATTTGAAAAATAGAATGAGTCGATTTAACAGTCGCCTTATAAACGCCCCCGTCTTCTCATTTATATAAGTATATAAATATATGTATAAAATATATATATATATATATATATATATATATATAGATAAATAGATAGATAGATAGATTTAGGCACAAAACAAAAATTCATATATTAAACCAAAACCATAAGCACCAAAAAAAACCAAATCCATTTGAGAGAAAAAGGCTCCTAAAGTTAACTTTAGGAACATTATTTAAAGTGGTTACCATTTTATATATAACAATTGAATGGCATATTTGTAATAATAGAATTACCCCCGAGTGAAGTTCTATGGAGTCCCCTTTTTATTGGAGTCCTCGAAATCTATCTATATTCTTCAAATAAAAATATCTTGTAAAACGTGTTATCTTGCAAAACATGTTACACGAATATCATTATTTCAATAAAATCATGCAAATCTCATACATTTACAAGTACAATATGCATGTTCTGGTTCTGCAACTAAACATGTATGTTTTGCAACATGAATATTTATGTTCGACAAACTAAACATTTTTTGTAGAATAATATATTTTGCATTGTTCTACTTATAAAATGTATGCAATCTACAATATTTCAATAAAATAGTGATGTTTGTAGAACATCATTCGAAAAATAATATGTTTTGCAATATTTTAAGTTATATTTTAATTGCAAAAGTTATATGGACTCCAAGGACTCCAATGAAATGGTGGACTCCATAGAATTTAACTCTTAACCCCCTTGCATTTACAAAATAATCTTAATTGTGTATTGTAAGTTGACTTAACTTTAGATAGTTATCTCATCAAAACTTTAGGATCCTTGAGCCCTATTAGTAATTTGGTTTCGGTTCAAACACCAAACCAAATCCATATTAATATATCCAAACCCAGCGGAAACCACATTTTCCACTCCTATCCCCAAAATTTAAGCCACCACCAGACCACCTACACCTACAGAACCACAAAATGCCATCCTAATTCATAAAATTTTAAAGCAAATCAGCAAAAATTTTAAACCCGAAATTACCATGTGGCGGCTGCTAGTGGCCGGAGAGAGGCGGAGTTGAAGGAGAGAGGTGGAAGGTGTTACATACATTTGTGTATGTATATAATTTGTTAGATCGGTCCAGATAAAAAATTAGAATGTGAGGTTTAGTCTCGGCATGCATTTTAATATAGGGTCATTTGAGCACTTGTATATGTGTGTGTGTGTATATGTATATATATAAACCAAACCACTCCTCGTACTACCCGATCTCGTTTGGGCTAGTTCAACTATTTAGGTTGTTTGAATTGTTTGTATGCTCATTCTTCATGCATGGTTGAGCTTAAGAATTTTTGTACAAAGTTTTGATGTGATATTTCTTTTGTTGCTAAACCAAGTATTTTCATTGTTGTGACCAAAAGTTCTTGGTTTGTGACTCTGAGTATAATTTATAAGATACAACATATTCGAAAACAAGCACACATATGCTATATGTGATATCTACGCACATATATATATGCTATATGTGACTTATACTCTTTTGGTGGCTGCAGATAAAAGCTAGTGAAACATTAGCTGATTACCACCGCTTGCTTGTTCCTGGAGAGGTATATGAAGGTAAGAGATGTTGATGTTTAACCCATTTCGTGTTGCATTGGTAGATATTATATCAGTAGATGGGAACATACTCCTAATTTTGTATCCACTTAAGATGTGTTTGTTAGAACAGATTTGGTGTTTAATCTATTTTCCCGTTGCATACTTAGATATGGTGTCTTTAGATGCAGAACGTACTTTTAATTTTGTACCAGAAGGTTTCTGATTCAGCTTGATAGATATTGCATGCAGGTTCGTGATTAATGAGAATTAATAACATAAAATACGACATCGGAAATTTTTTTCCTCTTTTTTTTTAATCAGTTAAAAATTATCTTTTATTCTAAAATACCTAAGAGTGTGTAGAATTACTCCAAGAGTTTTTTATTCTCTGCCCTGCTTTTCTTCTCGAAATTATAGTTTGTTCTTAATATTTATTTATTGCGTAAGTGGAATAAGAGACCATGAACTATGATCAAGTGGGAGAGTTATGTAAAAATATTTTAATATTGCCCCCCTAAGAATTCATTTGGCGTCAATCTTTACTTGAATGTTCTTAATGTAATTAATCACTTGCTTAACCAATACTGTTTTCATGTTAGAAAAATACTTTTTGGAAAATAACTGTAACAATAATATTTTAAGAAAAGAGGAAAAGAGATGTGCATAACTTTCACTGAACTAACCTCTACCTCATCTGTGAAATAAAGAGAATACAGTAGGCTCTAGACTTTGGTAAGACATGTGTTCGTGAAAAACTTGAAATAGGTTATTCTGTGTGAATTTACAGAGCATGCTAGGGGCCCACGTTCCTTCTCTTTCTCCTTATAAGAAATAAAATATGGTTGTGTTGGTTGTTTAAGAAATAAAATCTGACATTTTAAAATTGTGGGAATACGAGCAGGAATGCAAACGGTCGGTTTGGTTTTGAACTGAATCGTAAACTGAACTTCAATTTTTTGAACTAAATTTGAATTGAACTGAATTTAGAAAACCTTAAGATGTTAATAAAATATTCTCCAAATCTCTTCTCATTCAATAAATGCAGGCATAAACCTTAATCTGTAACGATATCATAATTGTTTATATAGCAAATCTCTAATCAATAACAAAGCAAATTAATATAATAAGGAGAATTTCCTATTTCACTAATAGTAATTAAAAAAGACAACCTCTTCATTTTTCTTTAAAAATCTATATGTTACTAGTAACATAAATGTTAATAATATATAATAATGCTTAAAAGTGAAATCAAAATTTATACTCGTGTGACCATAGAATTAGAAAAAAAAAGGTGCGCGAGGAGCCTTGTGGACTTACACTATAAGGAAATTATTTTGCAAACCTTTTGAAGCCTCAACACCTGCGGGCATGGGAATAATAACTGAAGGAAGGAAATGCATATTAAATATATCTTTGATTTCTTTGAAGTTGTGTCTGATTCAGTTTATTTTTTTAAAAAGACAGCTGCTGCATCAAATCACACATGTAAATCAACTATTTAAATTATGAAAAAACGAGACTAGGCACTGATTAAGTGAATTCTTGCACTAGTTGTCTAGTTATTATGGCCAAAACATATAAATCGTTATATGTTAAATATTCTTGGGAATACTTAATAATATGTAATTTATTTGTAGTCATTGCAACAAAGCACGGTTGTTATGCCCAAAACATATAAATCGTTATATGTTAATTATTCTTTGGAATACTTAATAATATGTAATTTATTTGTAGTCATTGCAACAAAGCACGGTTACAAAAACAAGAGCACACAAATTTTATTGGGAGAAGAAGCCATGTCATTGGATTTTATTCTTGATCCGACAATCCCCCACCAAGGGAGTTTCAAAAGTAGTTGTTTATACCCTGCTGACGGTGATGGCATGGGCGGTTTCCCGCTTCTGGAAATTGTGCCAGGGTCTCAGCTGCAGGTTCTGTATGTAACTTTAGTGATTATTCTAGTTTTTCTTTTCTTTTTAATTATGAGGAGAGTTCTATCCAGGAAACATAGACAATCAGTATTGCCTCAACGGTCTAATATAGCGTGACCTTTTTAATTTTATGTTGTTAACTTTCGAGGATTTCTGTTGTATCCAGTTCTGTATTTGTTCTGTATACAAATGAATCCAGTATAGGAAAAACATCAATTCTCACTCTCTGTCATAAGACTCATAACTAACAATTTGTACTTCTCATTGTTAAATTCATTTGAAGTGCTTAATTTATGGGTTCCTTTCTCTTTCTTGTTTTTCGAAAAGAGATTTTTCAGAAAAAGGAAATAAAATCTATT
The DNA here is from genome assembly GCF_009905375.1 of Apium graveolens. Taxonomy (NCBI): domain Eukaryota; kingdom Viridiplantae; phylum Streptophyta; class Magnoliopsida; order Apiales; family Apiaceae; genus Apium; species Apium graveolens. The sequence continues at coordinate 257,308,292 of NC_133653.1, forward strand.
TATTGAGAAATGCCTATTTAGGAGAAAGTCTTGTTTACTATTTTTTTTTTTGTTGCAATAATGATGTTGATGGGTTGCTTATTGTTTTTTGTTCCGTCTTCGCCACATCAATGAAAAAGAGGTCTTAGCTCCTTGTTTTAATTGTTGGATCCGGACTATATGTGCATCTTTTGCTGCGTGTGCTTGTGGGAGTGTTACTACTGTTGGGATGATTGACCTAACAAATTGAGGGTATGCCCTGGTAATGTTTTTTGCAACTCGAGAAAATTATAATTTGGGAGGGAATGATTGATTCCCTGTCCATCAATGTAATGTGGATCATTGTAAAGGACGGACGGACCGAGTCTTGAGCAAATTGAGTACTACAAGATTTCAAGTCTCTCTGAAGAATGCATCATTAATAGTATGAATGCATGTCAACTTCAAATTGACAATACACAAGTACAAAGACACATGTTGCGCAGGAAGCAACGATGTATAATTGTAATTACATTTATAGGACTGAGTAATTAGCAGACTTATTCACATACATTCATGTTCACAAATAATATCTATTGAGATGATTCGATCTCTCCTTGATGTAGGAAACAATATTAGATATCTGCTCTAGTACTACCCGCTTCCTGGAGAACTAATTTGTTTAAATGCTGTATCAGTTGATCAAAATCATCTTGAGACTTGATGAGGCTGAGGCGCACATATTGACTACCAGCACCAAATAGAGTACCATCACGACCAAGGATGCCACCAGCTTCGAGCACTTGGTAACATAGTTCATCTTCTTCCCTCTCACATTTCAACCATGCATAAGCTGTTGCAGCAAGTTTTGTTAAAAGCAGCATATGTGAAATAATAGTTACAGAAATAAAGATAATATGCAAATGATAGGATGCGATACATTTTGTTGTGTGAGCATATGAGTATAGATATGAATTACCTGGAGAAGGTCCTCTGACATTCTGAAAGAAAGTACAGAAGCTAGGTGCGATTTCTTGGATAGTGAAGCGTGTGGACAATGATACAGTTTGGCTTAAGCTTTCCCAACGCTTTCTCATGGTTTCATAGGCATAATTAAATATAGATCTTCCATCTCCTTCAAGAACTACCTTCATTAGCTTCAAGGCTCTTAACTGACTGTCCCTTGAGACCCCAAAAGTATTGTCATTTGTATAAGTTGACATTCTCTCATATATATCCTTGTCTTTTATCAAAGCCCACCTGAATGCATTATTTTAGCAGCAATGTTATAAACCACTAGTAAGAATTTGTTATTTTTCATAGAAAATAATGGTAAGCTGCACCAGATTATAGTTGAAGTTAGTTCAGGATAGAGCTATGGATTTGTTGTTTACCCAAATCGAACGCCTGCATGACCAGTGAGCTTGGAAAGTGTAAAGATCATGAGATCTTCATCTGATGGAGATGGAATCGCAGTAAAATGTGGCCAATTATAGGCATGATCATGGATTGCCTTGGCAAATGGACCATTAAGAACTGCTTTTTTCAACTTTCCATCAGGATTGTTAGGTGATGTTACAAACTCAATCACATTCATAGAGTCTTCAGAATTGTTCTTGCACAATGATGTATCGCCATAAAATTCGTACTCCTCTGTTGCAAAGAATTCAGTCTGCAATTCATAAGCCTGATACAAAAAAGTACATGAAAAAGACCTCTTGTATTACTAGACAAATTGGTCAGCGAAATTTCATATTAGTACCGGGTAGAAAGGAATGGAAACGACGACTTTTGAGGGCGTGGAAGAGTTATCCAACGAGAAGGCATGAACTGCAGCATTAAGGAGTTGGGTAGAGCCAGTCCCAAAAACAATATATCTTCCTTCGGTGACAGCATTTCCAGCTATAGAATGTAGTTTACGGATACTTTTCTCCAGTTCTTGGGAGTTAAATGTGTGGTCACCGAATGAATAGCTCATTCGATGCCATCCTGACACCACTAGTGCACTACTAGCTGCATTTTGCATCCAAAATGGCTCCAAAAACAGGGGATCCCCACTGCACACAAAAACGGTACTCAGAATTGTAGCGAACATGATGATTTTAGGACAAGTTTGTTAAATCAGAAGGCAAGTAGACTACAATCAGACCCTGTTTGTCTGATTGTTTTATTTGATTACATCTGAATACTTGATTAATTTGAATTCTCATTTCATCTAATTTTAGGATTTCAATGTACTAACTAATGGTAAGGTAATTTCAATATTTTTGTATAATAAACTTTTTTTCTTTTGCAGAGATGAACATACAAAGTCAACTCCTGTTACAAGAGCGAATAAAAACATATCTAACATATCTCACTCGAAAGTAAGGCCTATGAAAGATAAGTTGTATGCAGAACATACCGCTGCTGCAATGGTAAAAACAGATTGTTCTATATATCCGATACAGCATTAATAAGTTGATACCGAAACAAAATAACTTTTGCTTTGGGAAAAAAACAAGATTGTTCCATGTATTAGGACATTTAAATAGGAATATATGCAAAATTTTTTCTTTCAAGAGACAAGAAAGTTTTGAATAAATGAGAACTCATTCTTTTGGCGGACATTACAATGATTTTAGCTTAAAAACTATCGTTTATGTTAGTGTTCATAGAATCACTACCTCTATTTTCCTGAAACTCTGGTGATTTAGAAATTTTAGCATGAAATATTCACACAAACTTTTTCTTGAGAAGCAAAAGAAACAAATTACCTATTAACATCAGAAGGACAATCAAGGATATAGTTGGAGCAATCAGGGCCATCATAACAAGTATTGCACTCACAAACTGGTTTACCATCAACAACTACACCATCCAAGTAAGCTCTTCCATGGCCCGAACACGAAATCGATGCCACAGCTTCTGCTTCTGCTGCTGCATTTGTGCTCCAACTCAAACTCCAGTTCTTACTGACAAACAAATTATATGAAAAAAATATATTCACAACTACAGAACACAAGAGACAAATATATGCATATTTGTTGTATTCGGAACTTTGATCAGTTTTAACACCCATGTCTAAACTATTGAGTATTGACTTAGTGTAAGAGTAAAATCAGTCTTTGATCTTTAAATCTTTGTATATGTAAGAGAACACTATGTATTTGTCACAACTGAAAACTTGAAAATGACTATTTGTTTAGATTCCAAAAACCTATTATTAAATGTCACTGTCTAGTTGTCTCTATCTATTTTTTCATTGGTCCCCTTGTTCAAATCTGGCCTGCAGTGAAACAATATGAACCACATTATGTGGTGTAAATAGAATCTCTGGATTTCATGCATTACATTTTGGGCCTACAAGTTTGAAGATTCAGTATCATATTTCCCTATATTTGGAGATTCATGCTGACACTCGATGATTCTTTACCACACATATCAAGGGAAATTGATACAAGATAAAGGTCTGTTTATAAGGATATTTCAAATTTAAATACTCGGAATCTTGGTTCAAATCGGAAAATATCATATTAGTATTGTGAAATTAGGAGGCCCGACATCTTTTCATATTTTTATTAGAAAAGGCTGACACATCTGTGGAAGCAAGTTAATTAACCCTAATCAAAGACCTTATAGTCAATGTAGAATTATATTTTAAAATCATAATCATGCATCTCAATTATTCATGAAAGTCAATTAATAATGATTTGTGAGATGCTATGTTAGGTAAGCAATGACATATAAATAGCTGATTTAATCTGTCATGTTCAACAAGCTTAACTTGTGGAATGGAGGCCTAAACACTCAAGTTTGCTCATGAGCTTTAACTGGAAGCTGGCTCAGCCTTTATTGAAATTAGCTAGTTCAATGTTATTATTTAAGACATCCGGTAAATCTTTTACATCAAGACACACAATACAGCTCAGCAAGACATGTCAGCAAATGCCAGCTGTTAACATAACATAATTTCCCTCTAGATTTAGTTTAAAGTTTAGTAGTTAGTTATGGGTGCTAATCCCTAACAATCATGTGTTAGATAAACTATATTCCAGAACCCTTAGATCATATATTTTCCGCGGAAAGGCATTTCTCCTTTCCGCTAATAATATCCGTGGAAAGGAAAAATGCCCTGTGGAAGGCTAATTTTTTTTTTAAAATCTAAACCCTTGAAATATAAATCCGACGTCCTTGGAGTAGTATGTTAGATAAAGCTTAAATAACACACCATTGTCAGGGAACAGTACCCGTTAGTTATATAGCTTAGCTTTTTTTTCTATTCCTTTAATCAATCTGTAAATGAACAACAGCTTCTTCTCTCTTGTAGTTTTTTAGTTCTTGAACAAAACTTTGTAGGATCTTCAGATCAGTAGAAAGTTTAATTTCAGATTTTATCATATACCGCTTACAGCAATAGTACAGTACATTGTTGAGAGTCCCATTCTCACATTTATAGAAGAAACTTACTCCTAACTAGACCTGGAAAATCGTTCGTGTAGTATACTTCCATATAGTGTATTTTCATGTTTCGTGTACTTGAAGGTAAAACACAAAACCTGACATGTTTAGGGTTCGTGTACTTTCGTGTTCGTATACTTTCGTTTCGTGTCGTTTAATGTCATGTTTTTCGTATAAAATTAAATGTTAATATTAATTAAAATAAATAAATAAATAAATAATATATAAGTTTTTAGGTAATTTTTTTACGAAATATATTAAAAATATATATTTAGATCACATTTACATACATATTATAAAATTAAATAACCGTTTTAATGATAAATATGCAAATATCTATTATAAATATACATATATTCATTATAAATATTAATATTTAATTATAATATTTATTTGACTTATTAACCTTTTGGCCCCTGAAGTTTATGTGTTTGTAACCATAAGTCCCCGAATTCTGCGGACGTACTCATAAAACGACAAGGTATGTAGTTACATACCTTTTAGCCTCTAACTCGATATTATAATAAAAACGTTACAAAGCAGATGAGCAAAACTGTCTTTTCACATCAAATCTGTGACATTTCAGGTCTGATATACTTTTTGAACCCTAAACATTGCCCCTAATACAAAATTGGGATATTGAGAGCTCAGAATGGTAATCACCGGCGATTACGAACTCTCAGTCGTAGATTATCGGATTATTCAATGGCGGGTAGTGATGAGAGCTCTTGAGGTACTTCTCTTTCCCTTATATTGTGTTTTAATTGCCCATATCGTCCATATTGTAATTTGTGATCTGTTTTTTGATGTATCGATTAATGTATCGATTATTAATGTTTAAGCTTTAATTTTTGATTATTAATTTATCGATGTATGTTTAAGCTTGAATTTTGATAACCCAATTGTTATTTGTGTGCTTGTTTAACATGGGATGCATGTTTTGATTTGTTTGTGATGTATAACATTTTATTTCTGTATTAAAGGTGAGGATATTATTAGTATGTCTTTGTTTCATGGGGGAAAGTTAAAGAGATTGTTCAGGACTGAATATGTAGGGGGTAAAGTCACCGTATATCATTTCCGGGACCTTAATGAAGTTACTTTGGATAATCTTAGAGGGTGAACTAAGGCATTAGGTTATGGTTGATTTAGTTCTCTGTATTATAGGCTGCCTGAGAGAGATTTGGAATTTGGGTTAGTGTTAATACAAAATCAGCATGATGTAAATTGTATGAGATCATATGCCTTAGATAATGATAACAAAATTGATGTTTATGTTCACCATTCCAATGAGGATGAATTAGTAGGAATTGAAGATAAAAATGTATATGGGGGAGTGAAGGAGATGCTAGCAATGATGTAGGAGATTTGAGTGATGAAATTGATGACTATGACTTTGTGGATAGTGATTACTCCATGACAAATGATGACATGTTGTTTACTAACAATATTGATGAAGAAGTGGAGTGGGTAGGTAGACTTAGGCAGGGACTTGGCCTTAGTAAGGAAGCAGTGGTGGAGAGGGAGTCTGAAAGTGAGGGTGAAAGTGATGATCTACAGAGCTTGCAAGGCAATAACAGTGATGAAGAGAATCAAACTCAGAGAAGAAGGAAAGCTTTTCCAGTGTACAAAGAGACATATGATCCTAAATGGAGAGTTGGTTTGGTGTTCAAAAATCACACATAATCCAGAGAGGCAATTATGAAGCATTCTGTTAGTGAGGGCAGGATGATCAAGTTTGTGAAAAGTGACAGAAGGAGGGTAAGGGCTGTGTGCAAACCACCATGTCCTTGGACATTAGTTGCTTCACTAAACTTTGACAAAAGCATGCAAATAAAAAAAGTGGGACTAGGTACATTTATTAACTGTTATAATGCACTTTTTTAATACACTATTTTCTGTGTTTATTAGTGTATTTAATTCCCCTGTCCTTTGCATACCACACATGTGCCAAAGAGCAAGTTGGGTTGCCCCTAATAAATTATGGGTATTTAGCTAAAAAATACCTTCCTGAGTTCAGAATCAATCCCAATTGGCCAATTAAGGCCTTTGGCAAGACTGACTTGAAAGATGCAGATTGAGTTCAAGGATCACATCTTGAGAAAAGCTAGGAGAAAGTGCATGAGGATTATTAATGGCACCCTTGAGGAACCGTTTGAGAAACTGTGGGATTATAAATTTTGAGTTACTCAAGAGAAATCTCAACTCCACAGTTGAGATTCAACTCCACAGTTGAGATTGAGTTAGACCCAGGTATTACTTCTTCTTTTATTCAGTTATTAATTGTTTTTATCGGATTAAGTGTCAATTAATACAAGATCTATGTATTGATTCCATTTGTGCAGTTAATGACAATACCTTCAGAAGGATGTATATTTGTTTAGGTGGGTTGAAACATGGATTTAAGCTTGGTTGCAGGAAGGTTCTTGGATTTGATGGCTGCCACTTAAAGTCAGCATATAAAGGTTAGGTGCTATGTGTTGTAGGAGTAGATGGTAATAATTGTATGTACCCTCTAGCATATGCCTTGGTTGAAGCTGAGAGACTGGATTCTTGGAGGTGGTTCTTGGCCTTAGTTGTTATAGATTTAGACATAGGTTCTGGGGAGGGTTGAACATTTATTAGTGATAGACAGAAGGCATTATTGAATGTAGTAGATGAAATGTTACCCTTGGCTGCGCATAGGTAATGTGTTAGGCATATGCATAACAACTTCAAGGGTAAATTTGGAGGCAGAGTGTTGAAAAATAGGTTGTGGAGTTGTGGTAGGGCTTCAAATATGTAAGCATTTGAAGCCAACATGAACTACATGAAAGAGGAGAGTGAGGGTGCTTGGAAGTGGTTGAAAGAAGTCCCTTTCCATCACTGGAGAAGAGCTCATTTCAGGACTGACATCAAGTGTGATATTCTATTGAATAACATGTGTGAAAGCTTCAATAGGTGCATAATTAGGGCTAGAGAGCAGGGTGTTTTTAGTCATGCTAGAGATGATAAGGGAGTATCTCATAAGGAGGTTGCAGAACAAGAGGGATGAAAAGGAAGGTTGGGGTCCAAATAAGCTAAAACCTAAGAAATTAAAGCTTCTTGATAAATACAAGAAATGGAGTGGAGGTTGCTACTCCACTTATGCAGGATATAATGAATTTGAGGTCACAACTGTAAATGGCTCTAAGTATGCAGTCCACATTGGTGATAGAACATGTGGATGCAGGAGGTGGGACCTCAGTGGCATACCCTGTCACCATGCCATAAGTTGTATAAATAGGCTGGGAAAAAAATATGGAGGATTATGTGGATCCAGTTTATTCAGTGGAAATGTATGAGAATATATATTTTGGAATTATTTTCCCTATGAATGGACACAATTCCTGGGAAAAAAATAATATTTTCATGAGACCACCCACATTGGAGAAGCAACCAGGAAGGCCAACAAAGAAGAGGCTTGGGATGCTAGATATCATTGAGAAAGAACATAATGGAGTTAGAATACTGAGCAGGACTACTCAGGCAAGTGTGAGGTAATGAATGAAAAACTCTTACAATACCCAAGTTCTAATTTGTTTGAACATTATGTGCACTAACTTCTATTTGAACATTTGTAGGTGTGGTGAATGTCACCAAGTGGGACATAATAGGAGGACATGTCCCAAACTACATCCTCAAACTGAAGCTTCAATTGAAACTAACCCCTTGGTTGATATAAGTACAACTGATGAAGAAGAAATTCAACAAACCTACAATCAAATTGAAGGCAGAGGACTTGATGAGTACAATGAGATGCTCTTGGATTTTCATGATGAAGGACCACCAATGACACAGCCAAGCCAAACTACAGATGATGAGGATGATGCACCTATAGCTGTTGCTGCAAGAATGATTCAAAAATTCAAAGTCAGAAGGTTGGGACTAACAACTACTATTGACTCCCCTATCATGGTTGCTGCTAGAAAAATTCAACAACTGAAAGAGAAGCAAAAGGGTGGCACATAATTGGTAATGGATGCAACTGTGAAGAAGGTAACAGATAAGGGTAAGGGGATAATGCTTGAGAGTGAAGAGGAGGCCACTAGAAAGAAGTTTAAAAAAGAAATACAAGAGAAGATTGATCAAGGGAGGCAACCTGTTGAGAGGTTGAACATTGGAGGAAATAATTAAAAGAAAAGACCCCAGCTGCTGTTGCTAGAGATTTGGCACCAAGAAGGAGTAATATGTTGTACATCAAAACAACCTTTGGGAGGTTCAAAAATACAGAAGACACTCCAGTTTGTCTTGATGAGGATCCATCTACAAAGGTTAAGACACCAATTGAGCATAACTCATACACTGGTCCAATGAAATTTGGGAAACAGGTACCACCAGTGAAGCAATATAAAACCATTATTGGAAAAATAGAACTCAAATTTACACCTTTTTTTATCTCATGGTAGAAGTGTAATCACACCTGGGGCTATGGCAGAAGCACTACAAAAGATAAAGAATGACAAAAAAGCAGTAGGCCCTTCAGCAACTAAGGAAAAAAAGGATCCATGAGAAACCAATATTATTTAAAATCAATGTAATGTTATGCTACTATGCACTTTGTGTTTGCAGTTCAGACTTTATTTTGCTTTGAACTTGTTAAATTCTGAACCAATATGTTGCTTTTGAACTCTAAAATTATGTAGTAATGGAAGTACTTTAGTTTGCAAATATTTCATTTCATTCCATATTGCTTCTCATTACATAGATTCCAAAGTATAGTACATAGTCATACATGGTACTCATCATTCACTACTACAAAGGTTCACTTAGGTAATTCATATCCTTTTGGCATCGACTCCATTTCTTTGTTCAGCACTACAAATACCCACATTAATAATATTATGAGTATGTAATACAAAATAGGGCTTCTCTTATTCCCTTTCTTTTCAACAGCAGCCTCATATTTGCCCAAATCATCATTTAACTTATCTAGTTTTCTCTACAGCCCAGGAATAATCATTCTTGACATTTGGCACATAGGAGGGTCAAACCATAAATAAAAGTTGTATGAATTTCTCCGATCATCCTGCAATTCCATAAACATATTTACGATAATCCATAACCCAGTACAAGAAATTGACATTTATATTGATATTTACCATGAAACGGAAACAACCCCAGAATCGCCTTCCCGGATTTATGTCTGTCCAAGAAGTTCTTAGCACTGCTGCTCTTTCACACCAATAATTAGGTTCCATTTTCTTTACTCCTTTGATAAAACATCAGCTAATACACACATATATGTATACATACATAACCACATGGGCTATGAGGTTTGGCGGGAGAGTTTTCTCTGTTTTGGAGGGAATTCCAATTGAAAAAGACAGTTTTGCCCATCCTCTTTGAACATTTTTATTATAATATCGGGTTAGGGGCTAAAAAGTATGTAACTACATACCTTGGGGTTTTATGAGTACGTCCGCAGAATTCGGGGACTTATGGGTACAAACACATAAACTTCAGGGCCAAAAGGTTAATAAGCCTATTTATTTATGTCGTATACTTTGTGTCGTGTCATATACTCGAAGGGAAAACACGAAACCGATACTAAATCTCGATCGTGTATTTTTCTGTTTGTGTATTTTCGTGTCGTGTACTAAAAAGACAAACACAAATACTAAATTTTTGTGTCGTTTCGTGTCGTGTAAGTCGTGTCGTGTTCAAAATTGTTGGGTCTACTCCTAACGTGAATAATAAGTTGAGGGGAAAGTGATTGTACATTTTTATTGAATAATATTAGTGTAATATACTAATTAGTTAGTACGTTATTTTTCCTTTTTATGTTTGGTTTTGCGGTGTTTCTGATTGTGCAGGTATTAAAGAAGATTTTTCAGGATTTGCCATTAAATGGAATGAATTAGGCCACAAGTTACAATATTGCGATATTTCATCACGAGTCAGCATGATCGTGGTGAATCAAAGGAGAAATCTTTTAAAGAGGGAAATCTGAGCAAACACGTAATTATGAAGTTCATTGTAAATCAATTAGGAGATCTTTGTAATTAATGCTAATGTGTAGGTTTTTAGTATAAATAGACCCCCTAGCCACATTATAAAAACATCTCACATCTTACATCTTACATCTCATCTAACACATCTCTTACTTCTCTCTTGTATCTCTTTCATTTTTCTCCTTTATATCCAGGATTTTATTATTAATAAAAGTTTCAAGTTCGTCTCGAATCTAGTTATGAGTTCTTTATTTTCTTATACCATGATGGTCTCGATGATGTTCAACTAAGCCCTCTCTAAGGGGCAGATGTAGTTAGCTAACGAGACCCGATATCATAGTATATGCACTTTAATTGCTGCATGTTTGTTTACTAATTATCTCCAATATCATGTCCATGTGAGTATTTTCATACGTTTTACACAAGTAAAGTTGGGAGTTTCGTATAGTTGGGATCCATATGATTTTAAAAGTTGATTTAATTGATAAAAAAATGTGAAATATTTTTATAGTTTTGAATAAAACTTGATTTGGAGTCATTGGATGTCTTTACTCTAACTACTTTTGAGTTTATTTGCTGTTAAAAATACATTTTAATTCCATGATATTCGTGTTTAGTCGATGAAATTTGTTCCTTAGATTTATTAAAAGTGATATTTTTAAGTGCTAGTATAATTGTTTTGTTAGTTTCATAAATTAAAAACCTAATTCGCGTTTTCTGTGGTTCGACCCGTAATTGCTCCCGTACTTGTTCCCGTACTCGCATACGCCCGTGTATTTGCGATTTTTATTAGTTTCGGATTTTTTCCTAACAAGTTTTTGGTACCACTGTCGATGAACGCGATTATAAGTTTTAGGTTAAGAATTTTTAATCAATATTTTATTTCTGCTTTTGTGAAAGTATGTAATAACCCCAATTTTTTTGAAATTTTTTTGAAACCCTTATGAATAGTGATTTTGCTGATTATGCTGAATAAGAAAACTTTTTATGCCACACTATGTAGGGGTTCTTCTATTGTTATTCTCAGATCTTATTAGTACTTTATATGAGATATAAGTGTATGTAAAGATCGTCAGAATCCAAATTCGAACACTTTGATTTTTCCCGAAAATCCACCAGATACCAAAAGAATTGAGTATAAGGTAACATGATTAAAAGGATTTAAATTCAAGGATTATAAGAGAGGATCATAAAAGGAATATAATGTACTGAGAAAGGTTAAGGGAACCCAAGTAATAAGATCCCGGGTATGATCCCTCAAACGATAAACGAGAACGAAAGTTAAGCGAACTGTATAACAGATCAGCGGTCATTAGCCAAGTAATTAAGAGCTAATCAAAGAGGTTAGTGATGATGATGTCACCACACCAACAAGAAGATGACAAGTGTGGGAAGATGACATAGGAGGATGACATAAGCATGACCAAAGGGAAGGTATTGTTGGTTGATTTCAAGCCACACAAATTTTACCATGGTTACAAGGTAATTAACAAAACAAAAGGATATCAACCAAGCCTTTTATGCACAAAGATCAATAAAACAAAGCAAGCTTCTCTCCCCCCCTTTTCATCTTCTTCATTTCGAATTTTTCACCAAAATGGTGAATTAGAAATTCAAAACACAAGCTATACTCCATGGAAAATTATAAGGTTTGTTTCTTTGGATCCTATATTTCATAACTAAGAAGAGCAAGTAGTTTGAGTGCTTGAATCAAAGGTTTTCTATCTCAAACAAATCATTTTAGTTTAGGGTGAAGTAACTTTCAAGAAAAAATTTTTGATTCTTGATTTTATTTGCAAGGTCAAGGTAGCTTAAGCATATATTAAGGCTTCCATGGACATTCCAAGGATCTTTCTTTGATTAAAAGCTTCAAGGAAGGTATAACTCTTCATGATATTAGTATTAAGATTGTTTGATATAAATGATTATGATGATGGAATGATAGATTAAGTGTAGTAGTTGTTTCGTCATGTTGAGATCTTAGTGGTTAAGTGCTTTTGTTGATTTTGGAGTTAAAAAGTAGCACTAATTGTTCTTGATGATTCATGGTATGATTTGAGATTGGTTTAAATGGTTTAAAGTGGTTGATGAGTGATATGGTCATATGGTTGTATTGGGATTGATTGGTGATGGTTTGGTGTTGAATTGGTTGGTAAAATTTTGGGAAATCGCGTAAACATAGCCGTCGTAATGTCCGATTTACTTTAGGCTGTTTTTGTTCTTAACATTAGGACCCGTGAACTCAATTCTAGGTTTTGACCATTGCCATGATTAGATAGTTCATGTTACGAGCTTCGTTTTGATATGTAGTTCATTTGATTCCGATGTACGGTTTAGGAGAAACGACCGTTTTAAGTAACGGCGTTTCACGACCGAACCATTACCCCTCGCCTTACTTTGAAACCTTGGTTAAGGACCTTAAATGACTAATTGAGGTAAGAAACAATTATGTAAAGTGGATTAGGCAGTTGGTAAGGTACTCGCGAAAGAATCGCCTTAAAACCCTTAATGGTTAATTTATTAAAAATGGGGGAGCCGAGGGTACTCGAGCGACTTAAGTAAATCGTTAAGCGCGAAAGCGAACGTTAGGACTCTAAATGGTTAAAGTCTAGTTTCTTAAGCGACCGGGGTTTAATTCCGACTTATGTTGTTGTTCATAGGTTATCGGACCCACTCTAAGCTTAAGTCTATCCGGGAGCACTCAGGCAAGTTTTCTACCCGTTATACTGTTGTTGTGATGTAAATATATGTATATGCATTATCTTGTGATAAGTGCATGGTTGTTATTAGCAAATTTTGCGATATATTGGAGCATGCTGATATGGTATATATGCATGTCTGTTTCGTAATCTTGATATATATCTGTTGATTCAATTGCTTATAAGTTGCATAATACCTATGTTAGAGATAAGCAGTAGTTGCGTATACCCTTAGTATAGGGGACCCAAAGGTGAACATTTTCTAAAACCGGGAGTCGATGTTCCCGAGTATATTATATATATATATTTATATATATATATATTGATATAGTTTTCAAAACTATTAATCGAATAAGGTTTATTCGATAACTTTTATTTTATTTAATGAATATTATTACGAATATTCATTCGAGGGCTTATGACTCCTGTTATTTTATTTAATGAATATTATTACGAATATTCATTCGAGGGCTTATGACTCCTTTTATTTTATTTAATGAATATTATTACGAATATTCATTCGAGGGCTTATGACTCCTTTTATTTTATTTAATGAATATTATTACGAATATTCATTCGAGGGCTTATGACTCCTTTTATTTTATTTAATGAATATTATTACGAATATTCATTCGAGGGCTTATGACTCCTTTTATTTTATTTATTGAATATTATTTGAATATTCATTCGAGGGCTTATGACTCAGTTTATATTATTTAATGAATATTATTTGAATATTCATTTGAGGATCTATGACTCCGATTATTTACTGAGATATATTCTTTATTTTATTAAAGAATAAGGTGTCGATAATCAAACTTATCTTGATTATTCAAATAAAGATAGTACTCTCGTATAAGTATATCTTTGGTTATTTAATACTCATTTCAAGTATAAATTTTACAACTTCTACCTCAATTATTTGTATAAAGATTATTCTTTATGGGAATATTATTTGAATATTAATATTCAGATATTTTCTAATATATTGGGACTGATTTATTTTATTAAATCAGCATTACTCCAAACACTCTTTAAAGTGTTTTCGAGTCTTTAAAATGATTTTTAAAAGTTAGAGCGGATCCCAAAACTCATTTTTATATATTTAAGATATTCCTTTTAAAGGGGATTTAAATACTCGCTCAAAACCAGAGGGATCCGGCTCTGTGATGTATTTTATATTCGCAACGAGGTTGCTGTTTTGATAAATGAATTGATTACTTACCCAAGGTTCAGGAAGTAAGTCCATCTATTGAGTCGGCATAAGCAACATGGGCTCAGTGGGCGTCCATAAAAGTGTAAGTGGCTCAGTGGGAGTCCATCAAATGCGTAAGTGGCTGAGTGGCAGTCCAACATAAGGTCCTATTGCGGCCAGGGTGATGACCAGTGGGGAATTCGTCCATCTACTAGTAGAAAAGGTTACTTATTGGTATCTTTGCCTGATCAGCAAGATATCAGGTTTATGCCAAGGTTTTCTCCTTTCCAAATTCATTGGATATTGCAACTCTGTTTATAATTTTCATAACAGAGGTTTTCAAGGAGTGTATGAAATGTATATATATATAGGTGTATATATATATCAGGACTTAATGAAGTATCTCGTAACTTTATTATTTATAATGATGTTCAAAGATTGAATCTATTCAAATCTTGTCTTGTAGTCTCATCTATGTGATGAACTTTTGAAACTAATTATAACTTGAACGGTGGTAGTTCAAGTAGTATTTGGAAAAGATATAAGTATATTGGAGTATCTTGTAACTTCATCTTTTAAACTTATATCTAGCAAATGATTATCTTATGCATGTCAAAGATTTCAGAAAAACGTTGAGACAAGGTTAGATATATGAGATCACCTTGCAACGATAGTTTTATACAATTATAAACTGGAACTCTGTGTATATTATGCATGGAAGAGTGTTAGGTCCCAATTTGTTTGTAGAAGGGGGGGTTGAATGCAAACAATACCGTTTCGTCGAATAAAATGCGGAATAAAATTGTGAAACAAAATTCAAGTTAAATAAAACTTTTATTAAACTTGAAAGGTGTTACAACTACGGTATCGGTTACAAGGGATTAATCTCAAATCAATTATTACAAATTTAGAATAAATTCGACATGAACTTTTTCTATTTTTGTAATTAAAAGATCAAATGCTAAAAGCGATTTGAGATTAAGTTCTAGGGATTTTAATCCGCTAGATTGATATACAAGAACAAGATAAGTAATTCTAGTGGTTTGGATTTAACATTAACAAACTAGAATATTGATCTTGAATAAGCAGATGAAAGATGAAATATTTTTCTTTTGTTTTCTGCTGTGTTCTTTCTTATTCTGTATTGGTTGCTCTCTGTTTTTTTTGATGATATTGTCTTCTGCTTCTTTTTAATCAATCACAGCCGAAGTTGTTGAACTGGTGTGACAATCTTTTAGAGCTAGCAAGACAATTTAAAATGAACTAGCAAGACTTTCGGTATGACTATTAATTGTCATACCGATTGTCATAGTAGTACAATTGAAATTGTTTTTCTGAATAAATAATTGATTTTAATCTAATTAAAAATTCTATCAATACAATCAACTGAATTAGCATGACATTCGGTATGACTATCAATTGTCATACCGATTGTCATACTAGTACAATCAGTTGTCTTTTTAGAATTAACACAGATTTTAATCAATTAACATTCTGAAAATCCTCAATATTAATTCTAAATTAATTAATCAATTTAATTCAATTAATCAATAAATTAATCCTTACAGATATAATTTATTCTCTTAATTAAATTATATGACTTAATTAATTAATAGAGAATTAATACTATCCCTGAGCAGCATCCATTCTTCTGACAATCTTCTGAAAGTCTCTGAGACTTATGAATCAATTCCGTCACTTCAATGCTGACACTCGATGTACTGTCTGGTTCATGAGTGACTAACTTTCGTGACGTTTCTTCATGTCTTGACTTTGTTGTTCTGATTGAATCCTTGTAATAAATGATACCTTGACGAGATCTCTGTCACTTGATTAAATCCACGATCTTGATTTATATCACTGAGGCATGATCAAATTCTTGAACTTCTTCCAGTGAATCTTCAAGTCTGCAGAAGAACAATGTTTCTTTATTCTTTGACAGATGTTACTTTGTGAGATCTCTCTGATGATTGATCCACTATTTACTTATTACATTCTTATTTGAGTTGAGTTAAATACTCGAATAAACGAGTAGGCTATGACATATGCCTTTCAATCTCCCCCTATTTGCTTGTTAGACAATAACAACAAATACCTAGAGGATAACTCAACTAACAAATAAGAAAAAGATATAAACAGTAATGTAAAGTAAATAGCAGAAAAGTTCTGGATTATATTTAACATTTTCCAGATTCCAAATGAAATTTACAAGTGAATACAAGATAGATGTTCCTCTAGCCTGAACATATAACTACATTAGTCTATCTTGATTCATAACGCTCTAATCATATTACATTGAGTTTTGAGCTAATTGACTTTAGTTTTCTTCTCTTCTGACTTCACCTTCTTCTAAATCTTGAAGCAATTCCTTGTCAAAGACACGATCTTTTTCTGAAGTGAAGCTTGCAGGTCTGACTGGTTGAACTCCAACTGACTTCAACTTATTCTTGAGTTGATTGTACCTTTTAACATTCTTTTCACAATAAGCTTGAATCAAGTCAGCAGCTTGAGTCTTCAACATGGATGAATATCCAGCAGTTCTCAAATGATGTTCCATCCAGACCAGATGCTTAGCTGAGTAGTCTTTAAGAGATTGTACATCTAGCTGACAGATTTGAAGACAATCAGACTTAAAGAATCTCACTTGATGAGGATTGTTGACCACTTGAGGACTAGCTCTGCTGGCAAACTCTTTAAGCCTTTCCCGAAGAACTTCATTCAACTCTGAGCTTCTTTTCACTTTGTTTAAAAGAACCCAAATCTCTGACAACGAACGATTCTCAAATAGATGAAGTGACACCTTGAATGATCCTTCACTCTGACAGTATACAAAAATGCTCATCTCATTTAGGGATCTATCAAAAGCAGCTGTGATCCTTGAGACTTCAGTCTTGATAACATTCATGTACATGTCATTGTTAGGATTTGAGATTTCCAGCTTGTCAAGAAGATGTAAGAACTGTCTATCATTGTTAGTGCATAGCTGAGGCATATCGAGTACTCTCCTAGCTTCATCCCACTTTTCACCAATCTTTAGTCTGACATCTCTTCTCCTTTCTTGAGCTTTAATGTCATGAAGATGTTGCTTTTGAAGAGTTTCTGTTCTTTGTATGTCTTTTCTCCTGTCAATGATCTGTGAGACCTTCTTGAGTTCAGCTTCTTTTCTTTGCATCTCTGACTGCTCTTTCTGAAATTCTTTCTCAAACCTAGGATCCACTGTATCTTCTTCTTCCCAATCTTCAAAATCACTTTCTTCTTCAGCTTCAAATAACCCATCTTTATCTTCCTGAACTGGTTCAGTGGGAATGTCAAAAATATCGAAGTCATCCTGTTCTCCACTGTAGTAGGCATCATCAGCCTTTCCTTTATCTCCAGCAGAAGTATCTTTTTCTTTCCCTTTAGTACTACTCCTTTTCTTCTCCCCCTTAGTTGAGGGATCCTCTGCTGACTTTCCTTTGAAACCTCCACCACTTCCAGAGCCTGATCCTCCACCAGACGGTCCTTCAAAATAAGCCCTTTGTTCTTCATTAGGGCAATGAGAATTCTTGATCATGTAATATAAGTGCTTCATCCCTTCATTTAGATGTTCCATGCCCGTCTCTATCTTTAGAAATCTTGAGTTGTCCAGTGAATGATTCATCTCAACGAGGTCTTCAAGAGAAGTCATTCTTGTGTGTAAGGAGCAGAAGTTGGATATGTCATCAGCTGATAAATTTGGAGTGTCTTGAATAGAATTGAGCTTTGGTATTACAGTAGTCTTTAAATCTGAGATGTCATTCCTTATGATTGCAAGCTGATTGTCGACAGAGGTGGAAGAAGAAGACCGTTCAACCACTTGTGCTTTGAATGCTTGA